>NW_027513823.1:0-131451 GCF_048772815.1 Callospermophilus lateralis | reverse complement strand
GGTGCATACAAATCCTAATTATTCTACAGTATCTGACCCAGTCTAACATCAATGCAAGTAGACTCCTATGGGACATGATATGTAATTTGTCATTCATTTGTATTCGACACTGGTACATTATTGTTTCTTCAGTTTTTGCACATCATAGGATATAAATTTCATCCACAAGTTCACAAATTAATAGGCATTTGTTTCAACATTAATCACTTCTTGCTTCAGAACACATGTATTGTCAGGGTTTCTTGACTGGTCTTTTCATGAGACTTCTTTCCAAACACATTATTTTGAATTTCCATAATCATTTTGAAGCAAAACTCACACACTCTTCATGATAAACCAAAACACTAATATTTCCATTAGATATATAACTGGTTGGAATGAATGATTGTATATCAATATACAATTTCCTTTTATTTTTCAGATATCAGTTCAATTCATTATTTAAAGTTCAAAAAAGTTATATTATTTATTCACAGTATGGTCTATTCGTGGTTTTTCTCTATGTTCATAGAAACAGGGTACACCTATTTGTACCCCCGATTCTAATTTTACATCTTCAATATATTGCTCCCAGAAATGGTGAAAGAAATACTCATGTCACCTCATTATCACAGTAATATTCTGGACAAAAAATGGAAAGGTCACACTTATGATTGTACCAAAGCCTAAATGGAAAGTGAACATGGATTTCTAAATACATCCATGTCCAGGTTGCCTAATGCTGTCAATTGTCAATCCTATTGGTGACTACATATTTGTTTTTTCCTAATTTATATATTGAAACTCAACCCTGTTGAAAATGTCTAATTCTATCCCTCACTTTATACTTTGCCTGATTTCGTAATGTTTCCATTGATATCTGCTTTTCTACATATTTTCCCCAGTTCAACATAGTGTCTGACTCTTCATATGTGCTGACATTTACATTCACTCTATAACCAAAAGTCTATTGCTAAAGAACTTTTGGTCCAAATCCTATACTCACTCGTCTTCCTAAACCTACCGACTATCTTCCTAATCCTACTGAATATCCCTTTTTGACTGGATGTTCTCTTCTAAATTCAATCATCCAATGTACAAGGTCCTATGCCATTGTATATCAAATTATCTGAGACATCTTTGCAGAACATAATTCAAAGCTAAGTATCCCAATCAAGGGCAAAACCCTTCTGGGCTTCAAAGCATACCTAGATTTCTTTTTTCATACTTATATTTCACCTCTATATTTTTGTAAATATTGCAGGTTCCCAATCCCATTATTCATTGCACAGAATCATTCGTCACCAAATCAAACCTGTTTTTAACCCCAAGTATACACTGTTCCCTCAATCATTTTACAGAAGAGCAGGGACAGAGGGGTTCTTACAATACAGGAAAGTTGGGGATCTTCCACCAGATGAGAACCTCAAATGTCCATGCACAAATGATACCTGGAGAAGTTGTAGGCAGGTATGAAGCAACTGAGAGAGCAAAAGTCATCTTCCATGGCAAACAACCTGGTCAGGATGAAGGGATGTGTCTGAATCTGCCTCTCTCTTCTTATTGTAGACAAGGTGGAACAATCCAGGCCTGAGTGGAGAGCTGTTCCCGGGTGCCAATGGTTGATATACATTCTACCTTATGAAAGTGTCACAGGAAGTAGGGGAAACCTCCATCTTATGTAACCCTTGGAAGCAACTGTTAGGACAAAGTGGTTGCCAAGGCAGTGACCTCATTCAGTTCCAAAGAATGTGACATACCTCATTTCCTTGGTGATGGAACTCTCTGAACTTGGTATCCAAGAAGCCAGGCACACAGAGGCAGTCCCAGTCCCAGGCCCAGTGGGCTCACTTCTTTGGATTTACCAAGGACAGAGTCAGTTTTATTGGTACCTAATGATGTGAGGATGGCCAAATGCCAGGAGAGCTCTGAAGATGGACCTTTCCTGAGAAAACAGGTAGTGGCTAACCACTTTTTCCTGACATCTTCACAGAGTTGGTCAAGGAAACAAGATCTGAGAGAAGACAGGCCATTTCGGGGGAACATAGTATGGCCCACCAGTCAGAGGACACTCCGGATAGTCACAGACCTACTTGGGGGAAGGAGGTTCCTTTGTGGGATTGGGTGTGGGTTTGTTGTTTTGTCTCATGTTCTGAGAATAGACCGAAAAGGCGGTTTGTTTGGTTTGGAGCATACAATTTCTAGTAAGTCATTTGACAAGCCGAGTGTTTCTGTTTATGTGTATCCCACTGTGTCCGTTGTTGTAGACATTAGAAAAGAGAATGCATTAATGGATGTGTCCTGTCTAGTATAAATCTTCCCTATAATTCATCCTTCCCAACATATGAATGGACTGCAGCTTGTCTTATCGATGTGCAACACCTGCTATCTTTCTAAGTTGTTGTTTTCTTTCTGAATTCTGGCCACTCTCCAGAATAGGCTCAGGGATTTGTGTCCAAAATATGTACCACCTCCAAGCTCTGTGACATGGCCATGTACTGGATAGCTGAAGAGAATGGCGAGCATCTCAGAAAACTCAGATTTCTGTGTGACCAGGAAAGTCTCAGTGCAGAAACCCTGCTTTGGGCCTTTTGCTTACTTATTGTTGTGTTGCACTGAATGTCAGGAAGGTCTTTGCCTCAGGCCACCCCATTTGTGAAGCTTGAAGAAACAGTTTTCAAATGGAAATGAATGGGCCTCACCTGTGGCTCTTTGTTTAAATGCTTTGGAAAGGGATGTGTCTTTATCAGCCTCTTGGACCTGTGTGTGGCTGTGACTTAGATTCTCAGCACCTGATGGATCTTAAGAATGATCCCATGTTAGCTTCCAAAACCAAAATGGCAAAAATATATCATTCATTGTGGATGAAGTCTCTTGCCTTCCTCTGTTAGGTTCCTGCACTCCAACAAATGAGAATAGGGATTCTTTGGATCAAATGAGTTCTTAAAGCCCTGCAGAGGTGCTTGTGTTTTCTCATGACTCTAAATCACCTAAAGAATCGATACCTAAAATCAGTTGGCCTCAAATTGGAGAAACACAGAAGTATTAACGGCAGGCTTATTTGTTCACTCCTGGTTCACAGCAACGGTGTCCAGGCTACCCTGACTTTAGGCAAATGAGGGGCAAACGAGCTGATTTTGGACACTGTCTTGCGCTGCATCCCTCATGGAAACCTCCAGCCAGAGTTTAAGATGATTGACTAAATGGAATAAGGTGAGGGCCATGTGGGAGTGTTTTGGTTTTAATGTTGGTCATTTGTGTGGCATTGGAAAAAATGACTGGGTCCACGTGGGCTTGAACTCTGGTGTGATTCCCCTTAGACACTGGGTTTTGGAACTGAACTCAGAGAAGAATTGCCATGAATTTTGTTGGGATTTTAAGAGGCCACGCATGAAAGTCGCTCTTGGAAACTGAGACCTAGGCCCCGGGTAGATTTCCACTGAGGCCTGGGAATCTCAGCAAGGATATCACATGATTTTATTCTTAAAGAAATGGCAGCCATAATTGAGAGTCAAAACACACATGGACCTCACATTGTTGACCTCAATGGGCCTGGCCTAATGTGACGTTTTGTCCATTCTTTGGGAAGCCTTGCCTGTGACAGTTCTCCAGAGATTTCATTGAAATGAGCTTCCTAACCATTTCATGTTTGCCTAATGAAATGAAACCCACAGTGCTACCAACTTCATGCTTGAAAAATGGCTAGATAAATACCATGAAATTTTTGAAATTCCTATGACCAGGTGGCTCTGGAGAAACATTGGATGTCCTGTTGCTGATCATAAGTATACCAGACAGTGCCTTGATTTACTGAGTTTCATGAAAATGGTGTAGAACAGAGATGCCAGTAAGTTGGAGCCTGCTGAGTAGTGGGTCTAGAGCAGTGGTGGGGAGGCGTTTGATAAAACATCCGTGGTAGGACCATGTGCATCTACCATTGGATTCCAAATGGCTTGTAACTGACATGGTGCTGCCAGCAGACCCTTATATGTAAAGGCATCTTGTTATATGGAGATTTTTAAGAGGTAAATTAAGAATCAGGTTGATATGGACAAGGGGGCAATGGGGCAAGCTGTGAGAGATAGAAGCCTAGTTGGTGCATTCTCTTGCAGACCCTGACCCACCACACGTGACAGAACTCCCTCCAGCACTGTGTCCCAGTTTAGCTGCTAGTATTTCGTGAAACAAATACCAAATTCACAGTGCAGCAGCCTAAACACCACAAAAAGTGGAGGAGGACCAATGGTTTCACAGTCCACATGGGGAGACGGGGAGACACTTAGTCCCCAGTGGCCTCAGTTTACCTATAAAGAGAGGATTCAGCACTGCTTCATCTTGTTCATTGGAAAATAAGAAACCATGTCCTCCAGGTCACATAGATGCAGACCCAGCTTTGATGGTCTCACTACAAAGGAAGCCAAATCTCATGAAAACAACATATATTTCAAGTGCGGAAGCTCAGAGGCAGTTTCTCAAAAAGTTTTTAGGCCAGCAGAGTTACATGTTTGTGGAGTGTTTACCATGTCCCTTACTTTTGGAAACTCCTAAACCACCTCCAAGGTTGTGAACTCCTGAGCATTTTCCATTCCAGATATGTATTCACTGATTGTGTAACTCTTCTCCTCTAATTGTGTCTTACTTGGGGTGAAGGTAATGTCAAGGCATTGTTTTGGATGAGAGCGGGAGGATATTTGTGCAGCATATATTTACATACACATTGGATTCATTTTCCAATTTTTCATTCGAAGTACTGAATCCCTGACACTAACCCATACCTAGTAGACTCAGACTATTCATCCTAATATAATGGGGAAAATTAACCAAACACAATAGAAATACAAGCACTTCAGAGGAGACATGTTCTATGGTTGGACTTGACATTTGCATTATATAAGGTAGGAGTTATACATCTAGTCAAATTTTAATTGAAATATTCTCCATGTGTTTTTAAACTTAACAAATATGTGAATACTTGTTTCCAATTTCTGTAGCCTATTCACACATGTATATTTATATGCATATATAGAATCCTACCAGGTATCACACGTACATTTTTGTAAGGTGGATGTCTTGGCAGATACAAATTGTGAGAAGTGTTCACTCCTCCTAAATGCTGTTGGAAATGAAAATTCAACCTATAAGAGAGCGTCCTAGAAGAACAACATTATACATAAACTCATGTTCAGAAACATAAATATTTTTGCATCTGTGGATGATATATATTTACTGATGAATATCGATTGGCATTTATATTTGTACTTTTTAATGTCTGTGAGTGTTGTGTGTGTGTGTGTGTGTGTGTGTGTGTGTGTGTGTCTATAGATATAGATATAGATATACTCTCCAAAGTTTTCCAAATATGAAATATATGTGTCTAGTATACACTCTCTAAATTCATTCATGTTCATGTATGTGGATTTATAATCAACTTTTCACAAGATTATAATCAGAAATATTCATCCACCTGAAATATATATTTGTTTCCTAGTACTGACTACTAACTTCAGTGAAGGGTGCATACAAATCCTAATTATTCTACAGTATCTGACCCAGTCTAACATCAATGCAAGTAGACTCCTATGGGACATGATATGTAATTTGTCATTCATTTGTATTCGACACTGGTACATTATTGTTTCTTCAGTTTTTGCACATCATAGGATATACATTTCATCCACAAGTTCACAAATTAATAGGCATTTGTTTCAACATTAATCACTTCTTGCTTCAGAACACATGTATTGTCAGGGTTTCTTGACTGGTCTTTTTATGAGACTTCTTTCCAAACACATTATTTTGAATTTCCATAATCATTTTGAAGCAAAACTCACACACTCTTCATGATAAACCAAAACACTAATATTTCCATTAGATATATAACTGGTTGGAATGAATGATTGTATATCAATATACAATTTCCTTTTATTTTTCAGATATCAGTTCAATTCATTATTTAAAGTTCAAAAAAGTTATATTATTTATTCACAGTATGGTCTATTCGTGGATTTTCTCTATGTTCATAGAAACAGGGTACACCTATTTGTACCCCCGATTCTAATTTTACATCTTCAATATATTGCTCCCAGAAATGGTGAAAGAAATACTCATGTCACCTCATTATCACAGTAATATTCTGGACAAAAAATGGAAAGGTCACACTTATGATTGTACCAAAGCCTAAATGGAAAGTGAACATGGATTTCTAAATACATCCATGTCCAGGTTGCCTAATGCTGTCAATTGTCACTCCTATTGGTGACTACATATTTGTTTTTTCCTAATTTATATATTGAAACTCAACCCTGTTGAAAATGTCTAATTCTATCCCTCACTTTATACTTTGCCTGATTTCGTAATGTTTCCATTGATATCTGCTTTTCTACATATTTTCCCCAGTTCAACATAGTGTCTGACTCTTCATATGTGCTGACATTTACATTCACTCTATAACCAAAAGTCTATTGCTAAAGAACTTTTGGTCCAAATCCTATACTCACTCGTCTTCCTAAACCTACCGACTATCTTCCTAATCCTACTGAATATCCCTTTTTGACTGGATGTTCTCTTCTAAATTCAATCATCCAATGTACAAGGTCCTATGCCATTGTATATCAAATTATCTGAGACATCTTTGCAGAACATAATTCAAAGCTAAGTATCCCAATCAAGGGCAAAACCCTTCTGGGCTTCAAAGCATACCTAGATTTCTTTTTTCATACTTATATTTCACCTCTATATTTTTGTAAATATTGCAGGTTCCCAATCCCATTATTCATTGCACAGAATCATTCGTCACCAAATCAAACCTGTTTTTAACCCCAAGTATACACTGTTCCCTCAATCATTTTACAGAAGAGCAGGGACAGAGGGGTTCTTACAATACAGCAAAGTTGGGGATCTTCCACCAGATGAGAACCTCAAATGTCCATGCACAAATGATACCTGGAGAAGTTGTAGGCAGGTATGAAGCAACTGAGAGAGCAAAAGTCATCTTCCATGGCAAACAACCTGGTCAGGATGAAGGGATGTGTCTGAATCTGCCTCTCTCTTCTTATTGTAGACAAGGTGGAACAATCCAGGCCTGAGTGGAGAGCTGTTCCCGGGTGCCAATGGTTGATATACATTCTACCTTATGAAAGTGTCACAGGAAGTAGGGGAAACCTCCATCTTATGTAACCCTTGGAAGCAACTGTTAGGACAAAGTGGTTGCCAAGGCAGTGACCTCATTCAGTTCCAAAGAATGTGACATACCTCATTTCCTTGGTGATGGAACTCTCTGAACTTGGTATCCAAGAAGCCAGGCACACAGAGGCAGTCCCAGTCCCAGGCCCAGTGGGCTCACTTCTTTGGATTTACCAAGGACAGAGTCAGTTTTATTGGTACCTAATGATGTGAGGATGGCCAAATGCCAGGAGAGCTCTGAAGATGGACCTTTCCTGAGAAAACAGGTAGTGGCTAACCACTTTTTCCTGACATCTTCACAGAGTTGGTCAAGGAAACAAGATCTGAGAGAAGACAGGCCATTTCGGGGGAACATAGTATGGCCCACCAGTCAGAGGACACTCCGGATAGTCACAGACCTACTTGGGGGAAGGAGGTTCCTTTGTGGGATTGGGTGTGGGTTTGTTGTTTTGTCTCATGTTCTGAGAATAGACCGAAAAGGCGGTTTGTTTGGTTTGGAGCATACAATTTCTAGTAAGTCATTTGACAAGCCGAGTGTTTCTGTTTATGTGTATCCCACTGTGTCCGTTGTTGTAGACATTAGAAAAGAGAATGCATTAATGGATGTGTCCTGTCTAGTATAAATCTTCCCTATAATTCATCCTTCCCAACATATGAATGGACTGCAGCTTGTCTTATCGATGTGCAACACCTGCTATCTTTCTAAGTTGTTGTTTTCTTTCTGAATTCTGGCCACTCTCCAGAATAGGCTCAGGGATTTGTGTCCAAAATATGTACCACCTCCAAGCTCTGTGACATGGCCATGTACTGGATAGCTGAAGAGAATGGCGAGCATCTCAGAAAACTCAGATTTCTGTGTGACCAGGAAAGTCTCAGTGCAGAAACCCTGCTTTGGGCCTTTTGCTTACTTATTGTTGTGTTGCACTGAATGTCAGGAAGGTCTTTGCCTCAGGCCACCCCATTTGTGAAGCTTGAAGAAACAGTTTTCAAATGGAAATGAATGGGCCTCACCTGTGGCTCTTTGTTTAAATGCTTTGGAAAGGGATGTGTCTTTATCAGCCTCTTGGACCTGTGTGTGGCTGTGACTTAGATTCTCAGCACCTGATGGATCTTAAGAATGATCCCATGTTAGCTTCCAAAACCAAAATGGCAAAAATATATCATTCATTGTGGATGAAGTCTCTTGCCTTCCTCTGTTAGGTTCCTGCACTCCAACAAATGAGAATAGGGATTCTTTGGATCAAATGAGTTCTTAAAGCCCTGCAGAGGTGCTTGTGTTTTCTCATGACTCTAAATCACCTAAAGAATCGATACCTAAAATCAGTTGGCCTCAAATTGGAGAAACACAGAAGTATTAACGGCAGGCTTATTTGTTCACTCCTGGTTCACAGCAACGGTGTCCAGGCTACCCTGACTTTAGGCAAATGAGGGGCAAACGAGCTGATTTTGGACACTGTCTTGCGCTGCATCCCTCATGGAAACCTCCAGCCAGAGTTTAAGATGATTGACTAAATGGAATAAGGTGAGGGCCATGTGGGAGTGTTTTGGTTTTAATGTTGGTCATTTGTGTGGCATTGGAAAAAATGACTGGGTCCACGTGGGCTTGAACTCTGGTGTGATTCCCCTTAGACACTGGGTTTTGGAACTGAACTCAGAGAAGAATTGCCATGAATTTTGTTGGGATTTTAAGAGGCCACGCATGAAAGTCGCTCTTGGAAACTGAGACCTAGGCCCCGGGTAGATTTCCACTGAGGCCTGGGAATCTCAGCAAGGATATCACATGATTTTATTCTTAAAGAAATGGCAGCCATAATTGAGAGTCAAAACACACATGGACCTCACATTGTTGACCTCAATGGGCCTGGCCTAATGTGACGTTTTGTCCATTCTTTGGGAAGCCTTGCCTGTGACAGTTCTCCAGAGATTTCATTGAAATGAGCTTCCTAACCATTTCATGTTTGCCTAATGAAATGAAACCCACAGTGCTACCAACTTCATGCTTGAAAAATGGCTAGATAAATACCATGAAATTTTTGAAATTCCTATGACCAGGTGGCTCTGGAGAAACATTGGATGTCCTGTTGCTGATCATAAGTATACCAGACAGTGCCTTGATTTACTGAGTTTCATGAAAATGGTGTAGAACAGAGATGCCAGTAAGTTGGAGCCTGCTGAGTAGTGGGTCTAGAGCAGTGGTGGGGAGGCGTTTGATAAAACATCCGTGGTAGGACCATGTGCATCTACCATTGGATTCCAAATGGCTTGTAACTGACATGGTGCTGCCAGCAGACCCTTATATGTAAAGGCATCTTGTTATATGGAGATTTTTAAGAGGTAAATTAAGAATCAGGTTGATATGGACAAGGGGGCAATGGGGCAAGCTGTGAGAGATAGAAGCCTAGTTGGTGCATTCTCTTGCAGACCCTGACCCACCACACGTGACAGAACTCCCTCCAGCACTGTGTCCCAGTTTAGCTGCTAGTATTTCGTGAAACAAATACCAAATTCACAGTGCAGCAGCCTAAACACCACAAAAAGTGGATGAGGACCAAATGGTTTCACAGTCCACATGGGGAGACGGGGAGACACTTAGTCCCCAGTGGCCTCAGTTTACCTATAAAGAGAGGATTCAGCACTGCTTCATCTTGTTCATTGGAAAATAAGAAACCATGTCCTCCAGGTCACATAGATGCAGACCCAGCTTTGATGGTCTCACTACAAAGGAAGCCAAATCTCATGAAAACAACATATATTTCAAGTGCGGAAGCTCAGAGGCAGTTTCTCAAAAAGTTTTTAGGCCAGCAGAGTTACATGTTTGTGGAGTGTTTACCATGTCCCTTACTTTTGGAAACTCCTAAACCACCTCCAAGGTTGTGAACTCCTGAGCATTTTCCATTCCAGATATGTATTCACTGATTGTGTAACTCTTCTCCTCTAATTGTGTCTTACTTGGGGTGAAGGTAATGTCAAGGCATTGTTTTGGATGAGAGCGGGAGGATATTTGTGCAGCATATATTTACATACACATTGGATTCATTTTCCAATTTTTCATTCGAAGTACTGAATCCCTGACACTAACCCATACCTAGTAGACTCAGACTATTCATCCTAATATAATGGGGAAAATTAACCAAACACAATAGAAATACAAGCACTTCAGAGGAGACATGTTCTATGGTTGGACTTGACATTTGCATTATATAAGGTAGGAGTTATACATCTAGTCAAATTTTAATTGAAATATTCTCCATGTGTTTTTAAACTTAACAAATATGTGAATACTTGTTTCCAATTTCTGTAGCCTATTCACACATGTATATTTATATGCATATATAGAATCCTACCAGGTATCACACGTACATTTTTGTAAGGTGGATGTCTTGGCAGATACAAATTGTGAGAAGTGTTCACTCCTCCTAAATGCTGTTGGAAATGAAAATTCAACCTATAAGAGAGCGTCCTAGAAGAACAACATTATACATAAACTCATGTTCAGAAACATAAATATTTTTGCATCTGTGGATGATATATATTTACTGATGAATATCGATTGGCATTTATATTTGTACTTTTTAATGTCTGTGAGTGTTGTGTGTGTGTGTGTGTGTGTGTGTGTGTGTGTGTGTCTATAGATATAGATATAGATATACTCTCCAAAGTTTTCCAAATATGAAATATATGTGTCTAGTATACACTCTCTAAATTCATTCATGTTCATGTATGTGGATTTATAATCAACTTTTCACAAGATTATAATCAGAAATATTCATCCACCTGAAATATATATTTGTTTCCTAGTACTGACTACTAACTTCAGTGAAGGGTGCATACAAATCCTAATTATTCTACAGTATCTGACCCAGTCTAACATCAATGCAAGTAGACTCCTATGGGACATGATATGTAATTTGTCATTCATTTGTATTCGACACTGGTACATTATTGTTTCTTCAGTTTTTGCACATCATAGGATATACATTTCATCCACAAGTTCACAAATTAATAGGCATTT
The DNA here is from genome assembly GCF_048772815.1 of Callospermophilus lateralis. Taxonomy (NCBI): domain Eukaryota; kingdom Metazoa; phylum Chordata; class Mammalia; order Rodentia; family Sciuridae; genus Callospermophilus; species Callospermophilus lateralis. Next base: position 120,278 of record NW_027513823.1, on the reverse strand, counting down.
GTTTCAACATTAATCACTTCTTGCTTCAGAACACATGTATTGTCAGGGTTTCTTGACTGGTCTTTTTATGAGACTTCTTTCCAAACACATTATTTTGAATTTCCATAATCATTTTGAAGCAAAACTCACACACTCTTCATGATAAACCAAAACACTAATATTTCCATTAGATATATAACTGGTTGGAATGAATGATTGTATATCAATATACAATTTCCTTTTATTTTTCAGATATCAGTTCAATTCATTATTTAAAGTTCAAAAAAGTTATATTATTTATTCACAGTATGGTCTATTCGTGGATTTTCTCTATGTTCATAGAAACAGGGTACACCTATTTGTACCCCCGATTCTAATTTTACATCTTCAATATATTGCTCCCAGAAATGGTGAAAGAAATACTCATGTCACCTCATTATCACAGTAATATTCTGGACAAAAAATGGAAAGGTCACACTTATGATTGTACCAAAGCCTAAATGGAAAGTGAACATGGATTTCTAAATACATCCATGTCCAGGTTGCCTAATGCTGTCAATTGTCACTCCTATTGGTGACTACATATTTGTTTTTTCCTAATTTATATATTGAAACTCAACCCTGTTGAAAATGCTTAATTCTATCCCTCACTTTATACTTTGCCTGATTTCGTAATGTTTCCATTGATATCTGCTTTTCTACATATTTTCCCCAGTTCAACATAGTGTCTGACTCTTCATATGTGCTGACATTTACATTCACTCTATAACCAAAAGTCTATTGCTAAAGAACTTTTGGTCCAAATCCTATACTCACTCGTCTTCCTAAACCTACCGACTATCTTCCTAATCCTACTGAATATCCCTTTTTGACTGGATGTTCTCTTCTAAATTCAATCATCCAATGTACAAGGGCCTATGCCATTGTATATCAAATTTTCTGAGACATCTTTGCAGAACATAATTCAAAGCTAAGTATCCCAATCAAGGGCAAAACCCTTCTGGGCTTCAAAGCATACCTAGATTTCTTTTTTCATACTTATATTTCACCTCTATATTCTTGTAAATATTGCAGGTTCCCAATCCCATTATTCATCGCACAGAATCATTCGTCACCAAATCAAACCTGTTTTTAACCCCAAGTATACACTGTTCCCTTAATCATTTTACAGAAGAGCAGGGACAGAGGGGTTCTTACAATACAGGAAAGTTGGGGATCTTCCACCAGATGAGAACCTCAAATGTCCATGCACAAATGATACCTGGAGAAGTTGTAGGCAGGTATGAAGCACCTGAGAGAGCAAAAGTCATCTTCCATGGCAAACAACCTGGTCAGGATGAAGGGATGTGTCTGAATCTGCCTCTCTCTTCTTATTGTAGACAAGGTGGAACAATCCAGGCCTGAGTGGAGAGCTGTTCCCGGGTGCCAATGGTTGATATACATTCTACCTTATGAAAGTGTCACAGGAAGTAGGGGAAACCTCCATCTTATGTAACCCTTGGAAGCAACTGTTAGGATAAAGTGGTAGCCAAGGCAGTGACCTCATTCAGTTCCAAAGAATGTGACATACCTCATTTCCTTGGTGATGAAACTCTCTGAACTTGGTATCCAAGAAGCCAGGCACCCAGATGCAGTCCCAGTCCCAGGCCCAGTGGGCTCACTTGTTTGGATTTACCAAGGACAGAGTCAATTTTCTTGGTACCTAATGATGTGAGGATGCCAAATGCCAGGAGAGCTCTGAAGATGGACCTTTCCTGAGAAAACAGGTAGTGGCTAACCACTTTTTCCTGACATCTTCACAGAGTTGGTCAAGGAAACAAGATCTGAGAGAAGACAGGCCATTTCGGGGGAACATAGTATGGCCCACCAGTCAGAGGACACTCCGGATAGTCACAGACGTACTTGGGGGAAGGAGGTGCCTTTGTGGGAGTGGGTGTGGGTTTGTTGTATTGTCTCATGTTCTGAGAATAGATCGAAAAGGCGGTTTGTTTGGTTTGGAGCAGACAGTTTCTAGTAAGTCATTTGACAAGGCGAGTGTTTCTGTTTATGTGTATCCCACTGTGTCCGTTGTTGTAGACATTAGAAAAGAGAATGCATTAATGGATGTGTTCTGTCTAGTATAAATCTTCCCTATAATTCATCCTGCCCAATATATGAATGGACTGCACCTTGTCTTATCGATGTGCAACACCTGCTATCTTTCTAAGTTGTTGTTTTCTTCCTGAATTCTGGCCACTCTCCAGAATGGGCTCAGGGATTTGTGTCCAAAATATGTACCACCTCCAAACTCTGTGACATGGCCATGTAAAGGATAGTTGAAGAGAATGGCGAGCATCTCAGAAAACTCAGATATCAGTGTGACCAGGAAAGTCTTAGTGCAGAAACACTGCTTTGGGCTTTTTTCTTACTTATTGTTGTGTTGCACTGAATGTCATGAAGGTCTTTGCCTCAGGCCACCCCTTTGTGAAGCCTGAAGAAAACAGTTTTCAAATGGAAATGAATGGGCCTCACCTGTGGTTCTTTGCTTAATTGCTTTGGAAAGGGATGTGTCTTTATCAGCCTCTTGGTCCTGTGTGTGGCTGTGACTTAGATTCTCAGCACCTGATGGATCTTAAGAATGATCCCATGTGAGCTTCCAAAACCAAAATGGCAAAAAATATCATTCATTGTGGATGAAGACTCTTGCCTTCCTCTGTTAGGTTCCTGCACTCCAACAAATATGAATAGGGATTCTGTGAGTCAAATGAGTTCTTCAAAGCCCTGCAGAGGTGCTTGTGTTTTCGCATGACTCTAAATCACCTAAAGAATCGATACCTAAAATCAGTAGCCCTCAAATTGGAGAAACATAGAAGTATTAACGGCAGGCTTATTTGTTCACTCCTGGTTCACAGCAACGGTGTCCAGGCTACCCTGACTTTAGGCAAATGAGGGGCAAACGAGCTGATTTTGGACACTGTCTTGGGCTGCACCCCTCATGGAAACCTCCAGCGAGAGTTTAAGATGATTGACTATATGGAATAAGGTGATTGCCATGTGGGAGTGTTTTGGTTTTAATGTTGGTCATTTGTGTGGCATTGAAAAAAATGACTGGTTCCACGTGGGCTTGAACTCTGGTGTGATTCCTTTTAAACACTGGGTTTTGGAACTGAACTCAGAGAAGCATTGCTATGAATTTTGTTGGGATTTTAAGAGGCCACGCATGAAAGTCGCTCTTGGAAACTGAGACCTAGGCCCCGGGTAGATTTCCACAGAGGCCTGGGAATCTCAGCAAGGATATCACATGATTTTATTCTTAAAGAAATGGCAGCCATCGTTGAGAGTCAAAACACACATGCACCTCACATTGTAGACCTCAATGGGCCTGGCCTAATGTGACCTTTTGTCCATTCTTTGGGAAGCATTGCCTGTGAGATTTCTCCAGAGATTTCATTGAAATGAGCTTCCTCACCATTTAATGTTTGCTGAATGAATTGAAACCCACAGTGCCTCCAACTTCATGCTTGAAAAATGGCTAGATAAATACCATGAAATTTTTGAAATTCCTATGACCAGGTGGCACTGGAGAAACATTGGATGTCCTATTGCTGATCATGAGTATACCAGACAGTGCCTTGATTTACTGAGTTTCATGAAAATGGTGTAGAACAGAGATGCCAGTAAGTTGGAGCCTGCTGAGTAGTGGGTCTAGAGCAGTGCTGGGGAGGTGTTTGATAAAACATCCGTGGTAGGGCCATGTGGATTTACCATTGGATTCCAAATGGCTTGTAACTGACATGGTGCTGCCAGCAGACCCTTATATGTAAAGGCATCTTGTTATATGGAGAGTTTTAAGAGAAAAATTAAGAATCAGGTTGATATGGACAAGGGGGCAATGGGGCAAGCTGTGAGAGATAGAAGCCTAGTTGGTGCATTCTCTTGCAGACCCTGACCCACCACACGTGACAGAACTCCCTCCAGCACTGTGTCCCAGTTTAGCTGCTAGTATTTCGTGAAACAAATACCAAACTCACAGTGCAGCAGCCTAAAAACCACAAAAAGTGGAGGAGGACCAAATGGCTTCACAAACCACACGGGGAGACGGGGAGACACTTAGTCCCCAGTGGCCTCAGTTTACCTATAAAGAGACCATTCAGCACTGCTTCATCTTGTTCATTGGAAAATAAGAAACCATGTCCTCCAGGTCACATAGATGCAGACCCAGCTTTGATGGTCTCACTACAAAGGAAGCCAAATCTCATGAAAACAACTTATATTTCAATTGCGGAAGCTCAGAGGCAGTTTCTCAAAAAGTTTTTAGGCCAGCAGAGTTACATGTTTGTGGAGTGTTTACCATGTCCCTTACTTTTGGAAACTCCTAAACCACCTCCAAGGTTGTGAACTCCTGAGCATTTTCCATTCCAGATATGTATTCACTGATTGTGTAACTCTTCTCCTCTAATTGTGTCTTACTTGGGGTGTAGGTAATGTCAAGGCATTGTTTTGGATGAGAGCGGGAGGATATTTGTGCAGCATATATTTACATACACATTGGATTCATTTTCCAATTTTTCATTCGAAGTACTGAATCCCTGACACTAACCCATACCTAGTAGACTCAGACTATTCATCCTAATATAATGGGGAAAATTAACCCAACACAATAGAAATACAAGCACTTCAGAGGAGACATGTTCTATAGTTGGACTTGACATTTGCATTATATAAGGTAGGAGTTATACATCTAGTCAAATTTTAATTGAAATATTCTCCATGTGTTTTTAAACTTTACAAATATGTGAATACTTGTTTCCAATTTCTGTAGCCTATTCACACATGTATATTTATATGCATATATAGAATCCTACCAGGTATCACACGTATATTTTTGTAAGGTGGATGTCTTGGCAGTTACAAATTGTGAGAAGTGTTCACTCCTCCTAAATGCTGTTGGAAATGAAAATTCAACCTATAAGAGAGCGTCCTAGAAGAACAACATTATACAAAAACTCATGTTCAGTAACATAAATATTTTTGCATCTGTGGATGATATATATTTACTGATGAATTTCGATTGGCATTTATATTGGTACTTTTTAATGTCTGTGAGTGTTGTGTGTGTGTGTGTGTGTGTGTGTGTGTGTGTGTATAGATATAGATATAGATATACTCTCCAAAGTTTTCCAAATATGAAATATATGTGTCTAGTACACACTCTATAAATTCATTCATGTTCATGTATGTTGATTTATAATCAAATTTTCACAAGATTATAATCAGAAATATTCATCCACCTGAAATACATATTTGTTTCCTAGTACGGACTACTAACTTCAGTGAAGGGTGCATACAAATCCTAATTATTCTACAGTGTCTGACCCAGTCTAACATCAATGCAAGTAGACTCCTATGGGACATGATATGTAATTTGTCATTCATTTGTATTCGACACTGGTACATTATTCTTTCTTCAGTTTTTGCACATCATAGGATATACATTTCATCCACAAGTTCACAAATTAATAGGCATTTGTTTCAACATTAATCACTTCTTGCTTCAGAACACATGTATTGTCAGGGTTTCTTGACTTGTCTTTTCATGAGACTTCTTTCCAAACACATTATTTTGAATTTCCATAATCATTTTGAAGCAAAACTCACACACTCTTCATGATAAACCAAAACACTAATATTTCCATTAGATATATAACTGGTTGGAATGAATGATTGTATATCAATATACAATTTCCTTTTATTTTTCAGATATCAGTTCAATTCATTATTTAAAGTTCAAAAAAGTTATATTATTTATTCTCAGTACGGTCTATTTGTGGTTTTTCTCTATGTTCATAGAAACAGGGTACACCTATTTGCACCCCCGATTCTAATTTTACATCTTCAATATATTGCTCCCAGAAATGGTGAAAGAAATACTCATGTCACCTCATTATCACAGTAATATTCTGGACAAAAAATGGAAAGGTCACACTTATGATTCTACCAAAGCCTAAATGGAAAGTGAACATGGATTTCTAAAAACATCCATGTCCAGGTTGCCTAATGCTGTCAATTGTCACTCCTATTGGTGACTACATATTTGTTTTTTCCTAATTTATATATTGAAACTCAACCCTGTTGAAAATGTCTAATTCTATCCCTCACTTTATACTTTGCCTGATTTCGTAATGTTTCCATTGATATCTGCTTTTCTACATATTTTCCCCAGTTCAACATAGTGTCTGACTCTTCATATGTGCTGACATTTACATTCACTCTATAACCAAAAGTCTATTGCTAAAGAACTTTTGGTCCAAATCCTATACTCACTCGTCTTCCTAAACCTACCGACTATCTTCCTAATCCTACTGAATATCCCTTTTTGACTGGATGTTCTCTTCTAAATTCAATCATCCAATGTACAAGGTCCTATGCCATTGTATATCAAATTATCTGAGACATCTTTGCAGAACATAATTCAAAGCTAAGTATCCCAATCAAGGGCAAAACCCTTCTGGGCTTCAAAGCATACCTAGATTTTTTTTTTTTCATACTTATATTTCACCTCTATATTCTTGTAAATATTTCAGGTTCCCAATCCCATTATTCATTGCACAGAATCATTCGTCACCAAATCAAACCTGTTTTTAACCCCAAGTATACACTGTTCTCTCAATCATTTTACAGAAGAGCAGGGACAGAGGGGTTCTTACAATACAGGAAAGTTGGGGATCTTCCGCCAGATGAGAACCTCAAATGTCCATGCACAAATGATACCTGGAGAAGTTGTAGGCAGGTATGAAGCACCTGAGAGAGTAAAAGTCATCTTCCATGGCAAACAACCTGGTCAGGATGAAGGGATGTGTCTGAATCTGCCTCTCTCTTCTCATTGTAGACAAGGTGGAACAATTCAGGCCTGAGTGGAGAGCTGTTCCCCGGTGCCAATGGTTGATATACATTCTACCTTATGAAAGTGTCACAGGAAGTAGGGGAAACCTCCATCTTATGTAACCCTTGGAAGCAACTGTTAGGACAAAGTGGTTGCCAAGGCAGTGACCTCATTCAGTTCCAAAGAATGTGACATACCTCATTTCCTTGGTGATGGAACTCTCTGAACTTGGTATCCAAGAAGCCAGGCACCCAGAGGCAGTCCCAGTCCCAGGCCCAGTGGGCTCACTTGTTTGGATTTACCAAGGACAGAGTCAGTTTTCTTGGTACCTAATGATGTGAGGATGGCCAAATGCCAGGAGAGCTCTGAAGATGGACCTTTCCTGAGAAAACATGTAGTGGCTAACCACTTTTTCCTGACATCTTCACAGAGTTGGTCAAGGAAACAAGATCTGAGAGAAGACAGGCCATTTCGGGGGAACATAGTATGGCCCAGCAGTCAGAGGACACTCCGGATAGTCACAGACCTACTTGGGGGAAGGAGGTGCCTTTGTGGGAGTGGGTGTGGGTTTGTTGTTTTGTCTCATGTTCTGAGAATAGATCGAAAAGGCGGTTTGTTTGGTTTGGAGTAGACAGTATCTAGTAAGTCATTTGACAAGGCGAGTGTTTCTTTTTATGTGTATCCCACTGTGTCGGTTGTTGTAGACATTAGAAAAGAGAATGCATTAATGGATGTGTCCGGTCTAGTATAAATCTTCCGTATAATTCATCCTGCCCAATATATGAATGGACTGCAGCTTGTCTTATCGGTGTGCAACACCTGCTATCTTTCTGAGTTGTTGTTTTCTTCCTGAATTCTGGCCACTCTCCAGAATGGGCTCAGGGATTTGTGTCCAAAATATGTACCACCTCCAAGCTCTGTGACATGGCCATGTAAAGGATAGTTGAACAGAATGGCGAGCATCTCAGAAAACTCAGATATCAGTGTGACCAGGAAAGTGTTAGTGCAGAAACACTGCTTTGGGCTTTTTGCTTACTTATTGTTGTGTTGCACTGAATGTCAGGAAGGTCTTTGCCTCAGGCCAGCCCTTTGTGAAGCCTGAAGAAAACAGTTTTTAAATGGAAATGAATGGGCCTCACCTGTGGTTCTTTGCTTAATTGCTTCGGAAAGGGATGTGTCTTTATCAGCCTCTTGGTCCTGTGTGTGGCTGTGACTTAGATTCTCAGCACCTGATGGATCTTAAGAATGATCCCATGTGAGCTTCCAAAACTAAATGGCAAAAAATATCATTCATTGTGGATGAAGACTCTTGCCTTCCTCTGTTAGATTCCTGCACTCCAACAAATATGAATAGGGATTCTGTGAGTCAAATGAGTTCTTCAAAGCCCTGCAGAGGTGCTTGTGTTTTCGCATGACTCTAAATCACCTAAAGAATCGATACCTAAAATCAGTAGCCCTCAAATTGGAGAAACATAGAAGTATTAACGGCAGGCTTATTTGTTCACTCCTGGTTCACAGCAACGGTGTCCAGGCTACCCTGACTTTAGGCAAATGAGGGGCAAACGAGCTGATTTTGGACACTGTCTTGGGCTGCACCCCTCATGGAAACCTCCAGCCAGAGTTTAAGATGATTGACTATGTGGAATAAGGTGAGGGCCATCTGGGAGTGTTTTGGTTTTAATGTTGGTCATTTGTGTGGCATTGGAAAAAATGACTGGTTCCACGTGGGCTTGAACTCTGGTGTGATTCCCCTTAAACACTGGGTTTTGGAACTGAACTCAAAGAAGCATTGCTATGAATTTTGTTGGGATTTTAAGAGGCCACGCATGAAAGTCTCTCTTGGAAACTGAGACCTAGGCCCCGGGTAGATTTACACAGAGGCCTGGGAATCTCAGCAAGGATATCACATGATATTATTCTTAAAGAAATGGCAGCCATCGTTGGGAGTCAAAACACACATGCACCTCACATTGTAGACCTCAATGGGCCTGGCCTAATGTGACATTTTGTCCATTCTTTGGGAAGCCTTGCCTGTGAGATTTCTCCAGAGATTTCATTGAAATGAGCTTCCTCACCATTTAATCTTTGCTGAATGAATTGAAACCCACAGTGCCTCCAACTTCATGCTTGAAAAATGGCTAGATAAATACCATGAAATTTTTGAAATTCCTATGACCAGGTGGCACTGGAGAAACATTGGATGTCCTATTGCTGATCATGAGTATACCAGACAGTGCCTTGATTTACTGAGTTTCATGAAAATGGTGTAGAACAGAGATGCCAGTAAGTTGGAGCCTGCTGAGTAGTGGGTCTAGAGCAGTGCTGGGGAGGTGTTTGATAAAACATCCATGGTAGGGCCATGTGGATCTACCATTGGATTCCAAATGGCTTGTAACTGACATGGTGCTGCCAGCAGACCCTTATATGTAAAGGCATCTTGTTATATGGAGAGTTTTAAGAGGAAAATTAAGAATCAGGTTGATATGGACAAGGGGGCAATGGGGCAAGCTGTGAGAGATAGAAGCCTAGTTGGTGCATTCTCTTGCATACCCTGACCCACCACACGTGACAGAACTCCCTCCAGCACTGTGTCCCAGTTTAGCTGCTAGTATTTCGTGAAACAAATACCAAACTCACAGTGCAGCAGCCTAAACACCACAAAAAGTGGAGGAGGACCAAATGGCTTCACAGTTCACACGGGGAGACGGGGAGACACTTAGTCCCCAGTGGCCTCAGTTTACCTATAAAGAGAGGATTCAGCACTGCTTCATCTTGTTCATTGGAAAATAAGAAACCATGTCCTCCAGGTCACATAGATGCAGACCCAGCTTTGATGGTCTCACTACAAAAGAAGCCAAATCTAATGAAAACAACATATATTTCAAGTGTGGAAGCTCAGAGGCAGTTTCTCAAAAAGTTTTTAGGCCAGCAGAGTTACAGGTTTGTGGAGTGTTTACCATGTCCCTTACTTTTGGAAACTCCTAAACCACCTCCAAGGTTGTGAACTCCTGAGCATTTTCCATTCCAGATATGTATTCACTGATTGTGTAACTCTTCTCCTCTAATTGTGTCTTACTTGGGGTGAAGGTAATGTCAAGGCATTGTTTTGGATGAGAGCGGGAGGATATTTGTGCAGCATATATTTACATACACATTGGATTCATTTTCCAATTTTTCATTCGAAGTACTGAATCCCTGACACTACCCCATACCTAGCAGAATCAGACTATTCATCCTAATATAATGGGGAAAATTAACCAAACACAATAGAAATACAAGCACTTCAGAGGAGACATGTTCTATAGTTGGACTTGACATTTGCATTATATGAGGTAGGAGTTATACATCTAGTCAAATTTTAATTGAAATATTCTCCATGTGTTTTTAAACTTAACAAATATGTGAATACTTGTTTCGAATTTCTGTAGCATATTCACACATGTATATTTATATGCATATATAGAATCCTAACAGGTATCACACGTACATATTTGTAAGGTGGATGTCTTGGCAGATACAAATTGTGAGAAGTGTTCACTCCTCCTAAATGCTGTTGGAAATGAAAATTCAACCTATAAGATAGCGTCCTAGAAGAACAACATTATACATAAACTCATGTTCAGTAACATAAATATTTTTGCATCTGTGGATGATATATATTTACTGATGAATTTCGATTGGCATTTATATTGGTACTTTTTAATGTCTGTGAGTGTTGTGTGTGTGTGTGTGTGTGTGTGTGTGTGTGTGTGTGTATAGATATAGATATAGATATACTCTCCAAAGTTTTCCAAATTTGAAATATATGTGTCTAGTATACACTCTCTAAATTCATTCATGTTCATGTATGTGGATTTATAATCAACTTTTCACAAGATTATAATCAGAAATATTCATCCACCTGAAATACATATTTGTTTCCTAGTACTGACTACTAACTTCAGTGAAGGGTGCATACAAATCCTAATTATTCTACAGTATCTGACCCAGTCTAACATCAATGCAATTAGACTCCTATGGGACATGATATGTAATTTGTCATTCATTTGTATTCGACACTGGTATATTATTGTTTCCTCAGTTTTTGCACATCATAGGATATACATTTCATCCACAAGTTCACAAATTAATAGGCATTTGTTTCAACATTAATCACTTCTTGCTTCAGAACACATGTATTGTCAGGATTTCTTGACTGGTCTTTTCATGAGACTTCTTTCCAAACACATTATTTTGAATTTCCATAATGATTTTGAAGCAAAACACACACACTCTTCATGATGAACCAAAACACTAATATTTCCATTAGATATATAACTGGTTGGAATGAATGATTGTATATCAATATACAATTTCCTTTTATTTTTCAGATATCAGTTCAATTCATTATTTAAAGTTCAAAAAAGTTATATTATTTATTCACAGTATGGTCTATTCGTGGTTTTTCTCTATGTTCATAGAAACAGGGTACACCTATTTGTACCCCCAATTCTAATTTTACATCTTCAATATATTGCTCCCAGAAATGGTGAAAGAAATACTCATGTCACCTCATTATCACAGTAATATTCTGGACAAAAAATGGAAAGGTCACACTTATGATTCTACCAAAGCCTAAATGGAAAGTGAACATGGATTTCTAAAAACATCCATGTCCAGGTTGCCTAATGCTGTCAATTGTCACTCCTATTGGTGACTACATATTTGTTTTTTCCTAATTTATATATTGAAACTCAACCCTGTTGAAAATGTCTAATTCTATCCCTCACTTTATACTTTGCCTGATTTCGTAATGTTTCCATTGATATCTGCTTTTCTACATATTTTCCCCAGTTCAACATAGTGTCTGACTCTTCATATGTGCTGACATTTACATTCACTCTATAACCAAAAGTCTATTGCTAAAGAACTTTTGGTCCAAATCCTATACTCACTCGTCTTCCTAAACCTACCGACTATCTTCCTAATCCTACTGAATATCCCTTTTTGACTGGATGTTCTCTTCTAAATTCAATCATCCAATGTACAAGGTCCTATGCCATTGTATATCAAATTATCTGAGACATCTTTGCAGAACATAATTCAAAGCTAAGTATCCCAATCAAGGGCAAAACCCTTCTGGGCTTCAAAGCATACCTAGATTTCTTTTTTCATACTTATATTTCACCTCTATATTCTTGTAAATATTGCAGGTTCCCAATCCCATTATTCATCGCACAGAATCATTCGTCACCAAATCAAACCTGTTTTTAACCCCAAGTATACACTGTTCCCTCAATCATTTTACAGAAGAGCAGGGACAGAGGGGTTCTTACAATACAGGAAAGTTGGGGATCTTCCACCAGATGAGAACCTCAAATGTCCATGCACAAATGATACCTGGAGAAGTTGTAGGCAGGTATGAAGCACCTGAGAGAGCAAAAGTCAACTTCCATGGCAAACAACCTGGTCAGGATGAAGGGATGTGTCTGAATCTGCCTCTCTCTTCTTATTGTAGACAAGGTGGAACAATCCAGGCCTGAGTGGAGAGCTGTTCCCGGGTGCCAATGGTTGATATACATTCTACCTTATGAAAGTGTCACAGGAAGTAGGGGAAACCTCCATCTTATGTAACCCTTGGAAGCAACTGTTAGGACAAAGTGGTTGCCAAGGCAGTGACCTCATTCAGTTCCAAAGAATGTGACATACCTCATTTCCTTGGTGATGGAACTCTCTGAACTTGGTATCCAAGAAGCCAGGCACCCAGATGCAGTCCCAGTCCCAGGCCCAGTGGGCTCACTTGTTTGGATATACCAAGGACAGAGTCAGTTTTCTTGGTACCTAATGATGTGAGGATGGCCAAATGCCAGGAGATCTCTGAAGATGGACCTTTCCTGAGAAAACAGGTAGTGGCTAACCACTTTTTCCTGACATCTTCACAGAGTTGGTCAAGGAAACAAGATCTGAGAGAAGACAGGCCATTTCGGGGGAACATAGTATGGCCCAGCAGTCAGAGGACACTCCGGATAGTCACAGACCTACTTGGGGGAAGGAGGTGCCTTTGTGGGAGTGAGTGTGGGTTTGTTGTTTTGTCTCATGTTCTGAGAATAGATCGAAAAGGCGGTTTGTTTGGTTTGGAGCAGACAGTTTCTAGTAAGTCATTTGACAAGGCGAGTGTTTCTGTTTATGTATATCCCACTGTGTCCGTTGTTGTAGACATTAGAAAAGAGAATGCATTAATGGATGTGTCCTGTCTAGTATAAATCTTCCCTGTAATTCATCCTGCCCAATATATGAATGGACTGTAGCTTGTCTTATCGATTTGCAACACCTGCTATCTTTCCAAGTTGTTGTTTTCTTCCTGAATTCTGGCCACTCTCCAGAATGGGCTCAGGGATTTGTGTCCAAAATATGTACCACCTCCAAGCTCTGTGACATGGCCATGTAAAGGATAGTTGAACAGAATGGGGAGCATCTCAGAAAACTCAGATATCAGTGTGACCAGGAAAGTCTTAGTGCAGAAACACTGCTTTGGGCTTTTTGCTTACTTATTGTTGTGTTGCACTGAAGGTCAGGAAGGTCTTTGCCTCAGGCCACCCCTTTGTGAAGCCTGAAGAAAACAGTTTTCAAATGGAAATGAATGGGCCTCACCTGTGGTTCTTTGCTTAATTGCTTTGGAAAGGGATGTGTCTTTATCAGCCTCTTGGTCCTGTGTGTGGCTGTGACTTAGATTCTCAGCACCTGATGGATCTTAAGAATGATCGAATGTGAGCTTCCAAAACTAAATGGCAAAAAATATCATTCATTGTGGATGAAGACTCTTGCCTTCCTCTGTTAGGTTCCTGCACTCCAACAAATATGAATAAGGATTCTGTGAGTCAAATGAGTTCTTCAAAGCCCTGCAGAGGTGCTTGTGTTTTCCCATGACTCTAAATCACCTAAAGAATCGATACCTAAACTCAGTAGCTCTCAAATTGGAGAAACATAGAAGTATTAACGGCAGGCTTATTTGTTCACTCCTGGTTCACAGCAACGGTGTCCAGGCTACCCTGACTTTAGGCAAATGAGGGGCAAACGAGCTGATTTTGGACACTGTCTTGGGCTGCACCCCTCATGGAAACCTCCAGCCAGAGTTTAAGATGATTGACTATATGGAATAAGGTGAGGGCCATGTGGGAGTGTTTTGGTTTTAATGTTGGTCATTTGTGTGGCATTGGAAAAAATGACTGGTTCCACGTGGGCTTCAACTCTGTTGTGATTCCCCTTAAACACTGGGTTTTGGAACTGAACTCAAAGAAGCATTGCTATGAATTTTGTTGGGATTTTAAGAGGCCACGCATGAAAGTCGCTCTTGGAAACTGAGACCTAGGCCCCGGGTAGATTTCCACAGAGGCCTGGGAATCTCAGCAAGGATATCACATGATTTTCTTCTTAAAGAAATGGCAGCCACAGTTGAGAGTCAAAACACACATGCACCTCACATTGTAGACCTCAATGGGCCTGGCCTAATGTGACCTTTTGTCCATTCTTTGGGAAGCCTTGCCTGTGAGATTTCTCCAGAGATTTCATTGAAATGAGCTTCCTCACCATTTAATGTTTGCCTAATGAATTAAAACCCACAGTGCCTCCAACTTCATGCTTGAAAAATGGCTAGACAAATACCATGAAATTTTTGAAATTCCTATGACCAGGTGGCACTGGAGAAACATTGGATGTCCTATTGCTGATCATGAGTATACCAGACAGTGCCTTGATTTACTGAGTTTCATGAAAATGGTGTAGAACAGAGATGCCAGTAAGTTGGAGCCTGCTGAGTAGTGGGTCTAGAGCAGTGCTGGGGAGGTGTTTGATAAAACATCCGTGGTAGGGCCATGTGGATCTACCATTGGATTCCAAATGGCTTGTAACTGACATGGTGCTGCCAGCAGACCCTTATATGTAAAGGCATCTTGTTATATGGAGAGTTTTAAGAGGAAAATTAAGAATCAGGTTGATATGGACAAGGGGGCAATGGGGCAAGCTGTGAGAGATAGAAGCCTAGTTGGTGCATTCTCTTGCAGACCCTGACCCACCACACGTGACAGAACTCCCTCCAGCACTGTGTCCCAGTTTAGCTGCTAGTATTTCGTGAAACAAATACCAAACTCACAGTGCAGCAGCCTAAAAACCACAAAATGTGGAGGAGGACCAAATGGCTTCACAGTTCACATGGGGAGACGGGGAGACACTTAGTCCCTAGTGGCCTCAGTTTACCTATAAAGAGAGGATTCAGCACTGCTTCATCTTGTTCATTGGAAAATAAGAAACCATGTCCTCCAGGTCACATAGATGCAGACCCAGCTTTGATGGTCTCACTACAAAAGAAGCCAAATCTCATGAAAACAACATATATTTCAAGTGCGGAAGCTCAGAGGGAGTTTCTCAAAAAGTTTTTAGGCCAGCAGAGTTACATGTTTGTGGAGTGTTTACCATGTCCCTTACTTTTGGAAACTCCTAAACCACCTCCAAGGTTGTGAACTCCTGAGCATTTTCCATTCCAGATATGTATTCACTGATTGTGTAACTCTTCTCCTCTAATTGTGTCTTACTTGGGGTGAAGGTAATGTCAAGGCATTGTTTTGGATGAGAGCGGGAGGATATTTGTGCAGCATATATTTACATACACATTGGATTCATTTTCCAATTTTTCATTCGAAGTACTGAATCCCTGACACTAACCCATATCTAGTAGACTCAGACTATTCATCCTAATATAATGGGGAAAATTAACCCAACACAATAGAAATACAAGCACTACAGAGGAGACATGTTCTATAGTTGGACTTGACATTTGCATTATATAAGGTAGGAGTTATACATCTAGTCAAATTTTAATTGAAATATTCTCCATGTGTTTTTAAACTTAACAAATATATGAATACTTGTTTCCAATTTCTGTAGCCTTTTCACACATGTATATTTATATGCATATATAGAATCCTACCAGGTATCACACGTACATTTTTGTAAGGTGGATGTCTTGGCAGATACAAATTGTGAGAAGTGTTCACTCCTCCTAAATGCTGTTGGAAATGAAAATTCAACCTATAAGAGAGCGTCCTAGAAGAACAACATTATACATAAACTCATGTTCAGTAACATAAATATTTTTGCATCTGTGGATGATATATATTTATTGATGAATTTCGATTGGCATTTATATTGGTACTTTTTAATGTCTGTGAGTGTTGTGTGTGTGTGTGTGTGTGTGTGTGTGTGTATAGATATAGATATAGATGTACTCTCCAAAGTTTTCCAAATATGAAATATATGTGTCTAGTATACACTCTCTAAATTCATTCATGTTCATGTATGTTGATTTATAATCAACTTTTCAGAAGATTATAATCAGAAATATTCATCCACCTGAAATACATATTTGTTTCCTAGTACTGACTACTAACTTCAGTGAAGGGTGCATACAAATCCTAATTATTCTACAGTATCTGACCCAGTCTAACATCAATGCAAGTAGACTCCTATGGGACATGATATGTAATTTGTCATTCATTTGTATTCGACACTGGTACATTATTGTTTCTTCAGTTTTTGCACATCACAGGATATACATTTCATCCACAAGTTAACAAATTAATAGGCATTTGTTTCAACATTAATCACTTCTTGCTTCAGAACACATGTATTGTCAGGGTTTCTTGACTGGTCTTTTCATGAGACTTCTTTCCAAACACATTATTTTGAATTTCCATAATCATTTTGAAGCAAAACTCACACACTCTTCATGATAAACCAAAACACTAATATTTCCATTAGATATATAACTGGTTGGAATGAATGATTGTGTATCAATATACAATTTCCTTTTATTTTTCAGATATCAGTTCAATTCATTATTTAAAGTTCAAAATTTATATTATTTATTCACAGTATGGTCTATTTGTGGTTTTTCTCTATGTTCATAGAAACAGGGTACACCTATTTGTACCCCCGATTCTAATTTTACATCTTCAATATATTGCTCCCAGAAATGGTGAAAGAAATACTCATGTCACCTCATTATCACAGTAATATTCTGGACAAAAAATGGAAAGGTCACACTTATGATTGTACCAAAGCCTAAATGGAAAGTGAACATGGATTTCTAAAAACATCCATGTCCAGGTTGCCTAATGCTGTCAATTGTCACTCCTATTGGTGACTACATATTTGTTTTTTCCTAATTTATATATTGAAACTCAACCCTGTTGAAAATTCTAATTCTATCCCTCACTTTATACTTTGCCTGATTTCGTAATGTTTCCATTGATATCTGCTTTTCTACATATTTTCCCCAGTCCAACATAGTGTCTGACTCTTCATATGTGCTGACATTTACATTCACTCTATAACCAAAAGTCTATTGCTAAAGAACTTTTGGTCCAAATCCTATACTCACTCGTCTTCCTAAACCTACCGACTATCTTCCTAATCCTACTGAATATCCCTTTTTGACTGGATGTTCTCTTCTAAATTCAATCATCCAATGTACAAGGTCCTATGCCATTGTATATCAAATTATCTGAGACATCTTTGCAGAACATAATTCAAAGCTAAGTATCCCAATCAAGGGCAAAACCCTTCTGGGCTTCAAAGCATACCTAGATTTCTTTTTTCATACTTATATTTCACCTCTATATTCTTGTAAGTATTGCAGGTTCCCAATCCCATTATTCATCGCACAGAATCATTCGTCACCAAATCAAACCTGTTTTTAACCCCAAGTATACACTGTTCCCTTAATCATTTTACAGAAGAGCAGGGACAGAGGGGTTCTTACAATACAGGAAAGTTGGGGATCTTCCACCAGATGAGAACCTCAAATATCCATGCACAAATGATACCTGGAGAAGTTGTAGGCAGGTATGAAGCACCTGAGAGAGCAAAAGTCATCTTCCATGGCAAACAACCTGGTCAGGATGAAGGGATGTGTCTGAATCTGCCTCTCTCTTCTTATTATAGACAAGGTGGAACAATCCAGGCCTGAGTGGAGAGCTGTTCCCGGGTGCCAATGGTTGATATACATTCTACCTTATGAAAGTGTCACAGGAAGTAGGGGAAACCTCCATCTTATGTAACCCTTGGAAGCAACTGTTAGGACAAAGTGGTAGCCAAGGCAGTGACCTCATTCAGTTCCAAAGAATGTGACATACCTCATTTCCTTGGTGATGGAACTCTCTGAACTTGGTATCCAAGGAGCCAGGCACCCAGATGCAGTCCCAGTCCCAGGCCCAGTGGGCTCACTTGTTTGGATTTACCAAGGACAGAGTCAGTTTTCTTGGTACCTAATGATGTGAGGATGGCCAAATGCCAGGAGAGCTCTGAAGATGGACCTTTCCTGAGAAAACAGGTAGTGGCTAACCAGTTTTTCCTGACATCTTCACAGAGTTGGTCAAGGAAACAAGATCTGAGAGAAGACAGGCCATATCGGGGGAACATAGTATGGCCCACCAGTCAGAGGACACTCCGGATAGTCACAGACCTACTTGGGGGAAGGAGGTGCCTTTGTGGGAGTGGGTGTCGGTTTGTTGTATTGTCTCATGTTCTGAGAATAGATCGAAAAGGCGGTTTGTTTGGTTTGCAGCAGACAGTTTCTAGTAAGTCATTTGACAAGGCGAGTGTTTCTGTTTATGTGTATCCCACTGTGTCCGTTGTTGTAGACATTAGAAAAGAGAATGCATTAATGGATGTGTCCTGTCTAGTATAAATCTTCCCTATAATTCAACCTGCCCAATATATGAATGGACTGCAGCTTGTCTTATCGATGTGCAACACCTGCTATCTTTCTAAGTTGTTGTTTTCTTCCTGAATTCTGGCCACTCTCCAGAATGGGCTCAGGGATTTGTGTCCAAAATATGTATCACCTCCAAGCTCTGTGACATGGCCATGTAAAGGATAGTTGAAGAGAATGGCGAGCATCTCAGAAAACTCAGATATTAGTGTGACCAGGAAAGTCTCAGTGCAGAAACACTGCTTTGGGCTTTTTGCTTACTTATTGTTGTGTTGCACTGAATGTCAGGAAGGTCTTTGCCTCAGGCCACCCTTTTGTGAAGCCTGAAGAAAACAGTTTTCAAATAGAAATGAATGGGCCTCACCTGTGGTTCTTTGCTTAATTGCTTTGGAAAGGGATGTGTCTTTATCAGCCTCTTGGTCCTGTGTGTGGCTGTGACTTAGATTCTCAGCACCTGATGGATCTTAAGAATGATCCCATGTGAGCTTCCAAAACCAGAAAGGCAAAAATATCATTCATTGTGGATGAAGTCTCTTGCCTTCCTCTGTTAGGTTCCTGCACTCCAACAAATATGAATAGGGATTCTGTGAGTCAAATGAGTTCTTCAAAGCCCTGCAGAGGTGCTTGTGTTTTCGCATGACTCTAAATCACCTAAAGAATCGATACCTAAAATCAGTAGCCCTCAAATTGGAGAAACATAGAAGTATTAACGGCAGGCTTATTTGTTCACTCCTGGTTCACAGCAACGGTGTCCAGGCTACCCTGACTTTAGGCAAATGAGGGGCAAACGAGCTGATTTTGGACACTGTCTTGGGCTGCACCCCTCATGGAAACCTCCAGCCAGAGTTTAAGATGATTGACTATATGGAATAAGGTGAGGGCCATGTGGGAGTGTTTTGGTTTTAATGTTGGTCATTTGTGTGGCATTGGAAAAAATGACTGGTTCCACGTGGGCTTGAACTCTGGTGTGATTCCCCTTAAACACTGGGTTTTGGAACTGAACTCAGAGAAGCATTGCTATGAATTTTGTTGGGATTTTAAGAGGCCACGCATGAAAGTCGCTCTTGGAAACTGAGACCTAGGCCCTGGGTAGATTTTCACAGAGGCCTGGGAATCTCAGCAAGGATATCACATGATTTTATTCTTAAAGAAATGGCAGCCATAGTTGAGAGTCAACACACACATGCACCTCACATTGTAGACCTCAATGGGCCTGGCCTAATGTGACCTTTTGTCCATTCTTTGGGAAGCCTTGCCTGTGAGATTTCTCCAGAGATTTCATTGAAATGAGCTTCCTCACCATTTAATGTTTGCTGAATGAATTGAAACCCACAGTGCCTCCAACTTCATGCTTGAAAAATGGCTAGATAAATACCATGAAATTTTTGAAATTCCTATGACCAGGTGGCACTGGAGAAACATTGGATGTCCTATTGCTGATCATGAGTATACCAGACAGTGCCTTGATTTACTGAGTTTCATGAAAATGGTGTAGAACAGAGATGCCAGTAAGTTGGAGCCTGCTGAGTAGTGGGTCTAGAGCAGTGCTGGGAGGTGTTTGATAAAACATCCGTGGTAGGGTCTTGTGGATCTACCATTGGATTCCAAATGGCTTGTAACTGACATGGTGCTGCCAGCAGACCCTTATATGTAAAGGCATCTTGTTATATGGAGAGTTTTAAGAGGAAAATTAAGAATCAGGTTGATATGGACAAGGGGGCAATGGGGCAAGCTGTGAGAGATAGAAGCCTAGTTGGTGCATTCTCTTGCAGACCCTGACCCACCACACGTGACAGAACTCCCTCCAGCACTGTGTCCCAGTTTAGCTGCTAGTATTTCGTGAAACAAATACCAAACTCACAGTGCAGCAGCCTAAACACCACAAAAAGTGGAGGAGGACCAAATGGCTTCACAGTCCACACGGGGAGACGGGGAGACACTTAGTCTCTAGTGACCTTAATTTACCTAAAAAGAGAGGATTCAGCACTGCTTCATCTTGTTCATTGGAAAATAAGAAACCATGTCCTCCAGGTCACATAGATGCAGACCCAGCTTTGATGGTCTCACTACAAAGGAAGCCAAATCTCATGAAAACAACATATATTTCAAGTGCGGAAGCTCAGAGGCAGTTTCTCAAAAAGTTTTTAGGCCAGCAGAGCTCCATGTTTGTGGAGTGTTTACCCTGTCCCTTACTTTTGGAAACTCCTCTACCACCTACAAGGTTGTGAACTCCTGAGCATTTTCCATTCCAGATATGTATTCACTGATTTTGTAACTCTTCTCCTCTAATTGTGTCTTACTTGGGGTGAAGGTAATGTCAAGGCATTGTTCTGGATGAGAGCGCGAGAATATTTGTGCAGCATATATTTACATACACATTGGATTCATTTTCCAATTTTCCATTTGAAGTACTGAATCCCGGACACTAAAACTTACCTAGTAGACTCAAACTATTCATCCTAATATAATGGGCAAATTTAACCCAACACAATAGAAATACAAGCACTTCAGAGGAGACATGTTGTATAGTTGGACTTGACATTTGCATTATATAAGGTAGGAGTTATAAATCTCGTCAAATTTTAATTGAAATATTCTCCATCTCTTTTTAAACTTAACAAATATGTGAATTCTTGTTCCTTTTTCTGTAACCTATTCACACATGTATATTTATATGCATATATAGAATCCTACCAGGTATCACACATACATTTTTGTGAGGTGGCTGTCTTGGCAGATACAAATTGTGAGAAGTGTTCACTCCTCCTAAATGCTGTTGGAAATGAAAATTCAACCTATAGGAGAACGTCCTAGTAGAACAAAATTATGCATAAACTCATGTTCAGTAAAATAAATATTTTTGCATCTGTGGATGATATATATTTACTGATGAATTTCGATTGGCATTTATATTGGTACTTTTTAATGTCTGTGAATGTTGTGTGTGTGTGTGTGTCTGTGTGTGTGTGTGTGTCTGTGTGTGTGTGTGTCTGTGTGTGTATAAACATAGATATATATATACTCTCCAAATTTTTCAAAATATGAAAAAATGTGTCTAATATATACTCTCTAAATTCATTCATGTACATGTATGTGGATTTATAATCAACTTTTCACAAGATGATAATCAGAAATATTCATCCACCTGAAATACATATTTGTTTCATAGTACTGAAACCTAACTTCAGTGAATGGTGCATACAAATCCTAATTACTCTACAGTAACTGACCCAGTCTAACATCAATGCAAGAAGACTAATATGGGACATGATATGTAATTTGTCATTCATTTGTATTCGACAATGGTACATTATTGTTTCTTCAGTTTTTGCACATCATAGGATATACATTGTATCCACAAGTTCACAAATTAATAGGCATTTGTTTCAACTTTAATGACTTCTTGCTTCAGAACACATGTATTGTCAGGGTTTCTTGACTGGTCTTTTCATCAGACTTCTTTCCAAACACAATTTTTCAGATATCAATGGAATCCATTATTTAAATTTGGAACCCATTGTATTATTTATTCAAATTATGGTCTATTCATGCATTATCTCTATATTCAGAGTCACAGGATATTCCTATTTGTACCCCCAATACTAATTTATACATCTTCAAAATATTGCTCCCAGAAATGGTGGAAGAAATACTCACGTCACCTTATCTACATATACATTTTATCACAGTAATATTCTGGACACAAAAAGCAAAGATGACACTTATTATTTTACCAATGTAAAGGTCAGGCGAGTGTCGGAGGAAGAGACTACCAGAGACTGTCTCATGCAACAGCCAAGGATTTATGGGGGTCCAGCATGCTGGGTTCAGAGCTCCCTTGAATAGAGCACAGAGTCCTGAGAACAGCTTAAGCAGAGCTTATATACTTTCCTTGGAGAGGGCAGATAGGAAAGTTTATTGATGGGTCAGGGCGAGTGGGCGGTTTGCGTCCAAATGGGTGAGGAAGTACATTCTGCAGTTTTGCAGTTGGGTACAGCACTTTCAGGGAACTAGATTAGCAAACAGTTCTCAAGACATCAACAGTGTTTTGTTAAGCATACCGAAAAACTGGAAGTGACAAGTACCTATTTTATTAACCTTTCATTCCCCACTTCTTCTTTTGGTTACTTTTAATCATAAAAATGATCATTGGGGGTGTCACATTTTATGTTTACTAGTGTGGTATATTGTTTTCTGATTACCATAAGTTTAACTTGTCCAATTTGAGCATGGAGAAAGGAAACTACACGGTTGATCAAACAGGGTCCTACAATTACCAATAATATGAGGATTATTAATGGACCGGCCAGGGCTGATGAAAACGTAGTTAATGAGGGGGCTTTGTGAACCAAGACTCAAACCACCTTTTTTGGGCCTCTCTCTCTTGTTGATGCTCTTCAAGGCATCTTCTTAATTTAATCATAGATTCTTTTACAACTCCAGTATGGTCGGCATAAAAACAACATTCTTCCCTCAATGCAGAAGAAGGCCCCTTCTCTCATGAAGAGGAGGTCCAACCCTCGACTGTTCTGTAAAATAACTTCAGAGAGAGAGGTTAAAGATTCGTGTAAAGCTGTGAAGGAGGTTTTTAATATCTTTAAGTTTTGGTCTATTACTGCTTCTAATTGGGTCATTTGTTGTGTCCCATGGACCAGGGCAGTGGTTCCTGTGCCCACCCCTGCAGCAACTCCTATTCATAATAGGATGACTAAAGTGAGGGATACAGGTTCCTGGCAGAACCGGGTTGTTTGCCCCATATTTGATATTTAAATGTACCTGCGTCATGATAGAGCACTCTGGAAAACATCTGCACCATTACATAATTAATCACATCTGTTGACCATTTTATGAAAACATAAACAATGTTTAAGTGTATAGAATTGTACTGCTCTAGAGATGGACAAGGCAAGGTACCTAAGATAGCACAGAAGACAGGGAAACAGTCTTATTTGGTTGCATCCGGATTTAGAGGGCATTGCTTCTGTTGTAATCAATTAATCCCTGAACCCAAAGTTTAGGTTGTTTCAGAATTTTTGTACCCAGCATGTAAGGGAAGGGGCTCAGAAGTTCACAGTCTGCAGAAGTTCACAAAAAGCAGTTTTGTTTCTGTTTTTTTTTCCTCTGTTCTGGGAAAGTTAACTTCTTAAGGACACCTGGGAGGGGGAGAGCTTTTTTCTTCTTTTTTTTCTTTTCCTCCCTGCCAGCTGTTACCATGGAGCCCAGTTGGTAACTTCTATATCTTAGAAATGTAGCCATCTCTATGAAGCCCCAGCTCTAGGGCAGAGGCCTTCTTCATATATTTTGTTAAAACTACTAAGGGGGTGTCTAGCTTAGGAGTGCTGATTTTTCCAGCCAGTGGCCAAGTAGAACAGAGCAACACGAATAGAGGAAGTTTATCTACATTGAACTCTTTTATAGGAACTGTGTTGCTGAAAGGCTTAAAGTCAGCCATGGTGAAGACTTCTGGAGAAGGTCATTAAGACTTTTCTGTGGGCCTGGTACAGAGGGGAAGACAGGGAAGGCAGGGATGAGAGCAGCTCCGTGGATCTGAGGATGAGGAAAAAGAGATATAAAAGAATTATGGGAAAGGGGTTTGGGATTTTCCTGGCAACAAAACTTGAGCAGTAGAACAGATAGAGCAGAGGGGAAGACGGGAGTGAGTATCCCAAAAAGCCTGTGAGGGACTTTAAATTCTTAGTAACCTGTTTTCAGTGATGACAAAGCAACTTTAAAGGCCATTTTAATTACATCTTTGATAGGCGTCTGAGGGCACTCCTTAGCTGGTTTGAGCTTTGGGTTAGCTGGTAAGAGGACCTGGTGGGACCCGGTGTGGGCACTGACAGGAGGAGAGAGGAGTGAGTGGGTGGAAGGGTACCGCAGTACCTGCAAGCTCAGCAAGGGGCAATGGTCTGAGAACCGACGGAAATTTGGGTTTTGATCTAGTAACTGGAGCTGAGAAATCAGGTTGCTGATGTGGGAGTGACAGCAGAGAGTCTGGGGCAGAAGGCTGCGGGTGAGTATCTATTGGAGAAGCATAGTTCAGGATTTGAGCATAGGAGGTAAAAGGCCTACACGTAGGGGAATTTCCTTCCACACTTTTGAGCACTTGTCGAAGTTGAAAAGGTCACGCAAAAATTTGAGGATCTAGAGACCCTTCTGGTGGCCATTGGTTTTTGTTATCTAACTGGTAATATGGCCAATGCTGTGTACTGAATTTGATGAGGAGTTTTGCTTCCACCAGGTAGCCCCTGTATCCTCACATCCCCATTATTTACAGAAGAAGTTGGCTTTTCCCCCACACAGTCGTGGCTGTTTTTGGCTTTGGTAGTCCGCCAGGCAAACATAGTAATCTAGGCTAGCCAACCTGCATCTGGCTCGCGTGTCCTTACATCCATAATGTTTGTTTTCCATTATCTATTGTATGGAAAGTATTTAATGGAATTTTTGGGGGATCCTCTTCATCAGGGATTTCCAATAGGAAAGACGTATAGCCAGCTGACAAATTTCTTGGTGGAGAGATGGCCACCAGGTCCCTAAGTGGGTTGTATGTGCGATAGACCATACTTCTTGTCTA
Source organism: Callospermophilus lateralis (assembly GCF_048772815.1). Classification (NCBI taxonomy): domain Eukaryota; kingdom Metazoa; phylum Chordata; class Mammalia; order Rodentia; family Sciuridae; genus Callospermophilus; species Callospermophilus lateralis. Next base: position 95,117 of record NW_027513823.1, on the reverse strand, counting down.
GTAGGATTTGTGATCAGCCATCGCTGCTGAACGGGTTGATGAGGGTTAGGACTACTGGTGACCAATTGGAGAGTCTATAGTCTTATTCACATGGCGAATATACAATTTGAAAATGTTACCAGTCTTTTCCATTTTTCAGCCAGATTCTGGACAGGGCACAGGCTTGAGATGAGAATTAGGAACCAGGAAGTGATTCCATCTAACTTTAGCACTGTAGGTGTTATAAGTAGCACCTGGTATGGTCCTGTCCAGCCGGGTTCCAGGGATGACACCTGATGTTGTCTTATGTAGACAAAGTCTCTTACTTGATATAGATGTGGAGTACCCTCTTCAGCAGGTTGGTAGGCAGTGGCCAGCTGTTTCCACAGGTATTGCTGAGTTCCTTCCAGAACTTTAAGTCTGTCAAGCAAGGTGGTGTGGAAGGGATCGTTAGATCTTTGAGTTAGGGTTAGGTCCCTTACTGGAGATGGGGCCCCATAGAGAATTTCAAAGGGGTGAGGTTACACAAAGAAACAGAGGGAGTATTTCTTGCATGAAATAGTGCATAAGGCAGGAGCATAGTCCAATCTTTTATGCTACTCTTTAAGCTTAATTCCGTTTAGGTCTCTTTAATGGTTCTATTTAATTTTTTTACCTGTCCTGAACTCTGGGGTCTATAAGCACAATGTAACTTCCAATTAATCCCCAGGGCCCTGGCTAACCCTGAGTTACCTGGGCCATGAACGCTGGTCCATTATCAGACCCTATTACCTTAGGCAGCCGTACCTTGGAAAAATATCTTTCAGGATCTTCTTGACCACCATTTGCGCCTTTTTTTTGGGGGGGGAGGCTTCAATCCATCCTGAAATATATCTACAAAGAGTAGGAGATATTTAAGTCCATACCATGCTTGCTTAATTTCAGTAAAGTCCACTTCCCAGAATTGTCCTGGTCTGGTTCCTCGTAGGTGCTTTCCTGCAGGAAGCTTGGAAGTGTAAGCATTAACCTATTGACAGACCGACAGCTTTTTTTACTGTTCAGTTATTTCCTTTCACTGTGAGTCGGTTAGTGGAAAACTCTGTTCTTGATCCTTCAGGAATGCCTGCAATTTCTTTGAACCAAGGTGAGTGAACTGATGTACATTTTTAACGTAGTGTAGGGCTTTCTGAAATTTCAGGCTTTGCTCAGTGAAGTTGAGGAGTACAGTGTCAGTGTCCTTAGATGTTATCAAAGCTTGCTGGATCTCAGGGGTCCATTAGAATTGGGCATCTCCCTTTAACAGCGGGTGTAAATGAGAAGTTAAGGACCCAAACACAGGAATCCTTAACCTGCAAAACCCAGCAGTTCCAAGAAACTCTCTGTGTTGTCTGCTGTTAGATGGGGGTGGTTTCTGCACAACCGTTTGATTTCTGGGCTCAGTGAGCCATCGTTTACTGCCCTAAAGGAATAGCCCCGGAAGATTACTTCTTGCTGGCAAATTTGGGCCTTTTAGGAAGAAGCTCTATACCCGAGTTGAGGAAGCTCACATAATACTGCTTGGGTCCCAGATTCACAGATATCCTTGGTGTTGGGTGCCAGTAGCAGGTCATCCACGTATTGAAGCTGGGTGACTTCGGGTGTGTAGTTCTGAAGCTGTTGAGATCTCTTTGGAGGGCTTCATCAAAGAGAGTGGGGGAGTTTTTCAACCATTTTGGGGAGTCTATGTCCAAGTTAGTTGACCACACGTTCCAGTTTCTGGGTCTACCCACTAGCAAGCAAACAGCAAACTGACTATATTTATGCAGAGGCAAGCAAAAGAAAGCATCTTTTAAGTCCAGAACAGTATACCATTTCCTCTCAGGGTTCAGAGTGATAAGCAGATTGTACGGATTAGGTACACTGGGGTGAATGTCCTACACTCTGTTGTAGGTCTCTCTTATGTCTTTAATGGGGGATAGTCCCGGCTCCTGGCTTTTTATACTGGTAGCGGGGGAGTGTTTTAGGATGATTGACAAGGCCTTAGGACCCTAAGGCCAGATATTTCTGAATATGGGGCCTTATCCCATCTTTAGCTTTTTTGCTCAGAGGATATTTTTTGACATTGATTGGGGAGGCTGAGGTTTTGAACTCCACTGTTTTGGAGGTTGTTTCATGGCTAGTCCTAACCCAGCAGTTTTTTTTCCAGGCATCTGGGTAATCTGTTATCCATTTCTGGGGTAGCTTGCCTGTTTGATCAGTCTTGGGGGGTGTGAAGAGTTGCTGTTCATCTTCTACTGACATATTTAAAGCCGTGAATATAGGAGTTTATACTAAAGGATTTAGAAATATCATTTTGGGGCCTTCATGGTTAAAAGTCATTTTGGCCCGGAGCTTGTTGAGCAGATCTCTGCCCATCAATGGGGCCAGGCATTCTGGGATTATTAGGAAGGAGTGATGGATTTTTCCTTTCCTCATGTCCATGGTTTTCTTAGTTGTCTAATTCCCATATTTACTGGTGTTAGCACTTTGAACTAGAGAGCTTTTATTTGATAGAGGGCCCAGTGGGGCCTTAAGGACTAAGTATACTGCCCCTGTATCCACTTCAAAGTTTACTGGGGTCCCCTCCACCTCAAAAGTTACCCTGGGTTTATTGGGAGTCTAGCAATCTGGGGCTCAGTGCTCACTTGAATAGAGCAGAGAGCAATGAGAACAGCTTAAGCAGAGCTTATATACTTTCCTTGAAGAGGGCAGGGAGGGAAGCTTATTGATGGGTCAGGGCGAGTGGGCGGTTTGCGTGCAAACAGCTGAGGGTGTACATTCTCTGTTTGGCAGTCGGGGACAGCACATTCTGGGAAAAAAATTAGCAAACAGTCCTCAAGGTTTCAACAGTGTTTTGTTAAGCACACAGAAAAACAGGAAGTGACAAGTACCTATCTTATTAACCTTTCACCAAATCCTAAATGGAAAGTGAGCATGGATTTCTAAAAACATCCATTTCCAGGTTGCTTAATGCTCGCAAATCAATCCTATTGGTGACTACATATTTGTTGCTTTCTAAGATTATATATTCAACCTCAACCCTGTTGAAAATGACTAATACTAACCCTCACTTTATGCTTTTCCTGATTTCCTAATGTCTCCATTGATATCTGCTTTCATACATATTTTCCTGAGTTCATCATTGTGACTGACTCTTTACATGTGCTGAAATTTACATTCACTCTCTATCCGAAACCCTATTGCTACAGAACTTTTGTTCGAAATCCTATACTCACTCTTTTTTCTATACCTACCAACTATCTTCCTAATCCTACCGACTATCCCTTTTTGACTGGAAATTCTCTTTGACAATCAATCATCCAAGGTACAAGGTCCTATGCCATTGTATATCAATTTATCTGAGACATCTGTGCAGAATATAATTCAAAGCTAAGTATCCCAATCAACAGCCCAATGCCCTTCTTGGATTCAAACCTTATCTAGATTTCTGTTTTCATACTTATATTTCACCTATATATTCTCGTAAATATCGCGAGTTCCCAATACCATTGTTCATTCCTCAGTATGATTTCTAACCTAAATCAAACCTGTTATTACTCTAACCATACACTGTACCCTCAAACTAACTGTACAGAAGAGCCGGGAGAGAGTTTGTCTTACAATACAGTAATGTAGGGGCTCTTCCACCTGCTGAGAACATCAAAGGTACAAGCAGAAATGATACCCTGGAGAAGTTGCAGGCAGCTATGAAGGACCTAATAGAGCAAAAGTCATCTTCCATGACAAACAACCTTGTCAGTATTAAGGGATGTATCTGAATCAGCCTCTCCTTTCTTAATGTAGAGAAGATTGATCAAACCATGCCTGTGTGGAGAGCTGTTCCCAGGTGCCTATGGTTGATATACCATTCTAACTTGTGAAAGTGTCACAGGAAGTAGTGGCAGCCTCCATCTCATGGGAACCTTGGATGAATCTGGTAGGACAAAGTGGTTGCCAAGGCAGTGACCTCATTCAGTTCCTGAAGGAAGTGACCTCACCTCACTTTCCTGGTGATGGAAATCTCTGAATTTGGGATCCAGGAAGCCAGGCACCGAGAGCCAGTCCAAGTCCCAATCCCAGTGGTCTCACTTGTTTGGATTTACCAAGGACAGAGTCAGTCTTCCTTGGTACCTACTGATATGAGGATTGCCAAATGCCTGAAGAGCTCTGAAGAGGGGCCTTTACTGAGAAAGCAGGTAGTGGTTCACCGCTGGCTGTTGACAACTTCACAGAGTTGGCCAAGGAGACCAGATCTGAGACAGTACAGGCCATTTTAGGGGAACATAGTATGGCCCACTATTCAGAGGACACTCCGGATAGTCACAGACCTACTTGAGTTAAGGAGTTGCCTTTGTGGGTGTGGGTGTGAGTTTGTGGTTTTGTCTCATGTTCTGAGAATAGGTAGGAAAGGCTGTTGTTTTGATTGGAGTGGACTGTTTCTAGAAAGTCGTTTGACTAGGCGAGTGCTTCTATGTCTGTGTATCCCACTCTGTCCATGGTTGTAGACATTCGAAAAGAGAATGTATCAATGTATGTGTCCTGTCTAGTGGAAAACTTTCCAGCATTCATCAGGCCTAGTTGATGAATGGACTGTGGCTTTTCTTATGGATGGGCAACACCTACTAACTTCCTAAGTTCCTGTTTTCTTCCTGAATTCTGGCCACTCTCCAGAGTAGCCTCATAGTTTTGTGTCCAAGATACATACCACCCCCAAGCTCTGTGACATGGCCATATACTTGATAGCTATAGGAAATGGGAACATCTTAGAAAACTCAGACATCATTGTGACCAGTAAACGCTCAGTGAAGAAGCCATATTTTGGTTCATTTGCTTACCTATTGTTCTGTTGCCCTGAATGTCAGGAAGGTCTTTGCCTCAGGCCACCCCTTTGTGAAGCCTGAATAAAACAGTTTTAAAATGGAAATAAATGGGAATAACTTGTGGTTCTTTGCTTTGGAAAGGGATGTGTTTGAATCAGCCTCCTAGCCCTGTATGAGGTTGTGGCTTAAATTTTCAGCACATGATGGATCTAAAGATAGATACCATGTGTGCAATCAAAACCATAATGGCAAAAATTCAGTAATTGTGGATGAGTCTCTTGCCTTCCTCTATTAGGTACCTGACCTCTATCAAGTGAGACAGGGATCCTTTTGGTCAAATGAGTTTTTCAAAGTCCTGCAGAGGTGCTTGTGTTTTCTCGTGACTCCAAATCACATAAAAAAATCTATACCTGAAAGTCAATAGTGCTCAAATTGGAGAAGCAGAGCAGTATTAACGGCAGGCCTATTTGATCACTTCTGGTTCACAGGAAGGGTGTCCAGGCCACCCTGATTTTAGGCAAATGAGGGGCAAGGGAGAATATTTTGGACACTGTCTTGGGATGCGTCCCGCATGGAAACCTCCAGCCAGAGTTTATGATGAGTGTCTATATTTAACAAGATGAGGGCCATGTGGGAGTGTTTTGGTTTTAATTGTGGTCATTCGTGTGGCGGTTGGAAGAGATGACTGGATCCAAATGGGCTTGAACTATGGTGTCATTCCCCTTAGAGACTGAGTTCTGGAACTTACCTCAGAGAAATATTGCCATGAATTGTGTTGGGATTTAGGAGGCCACGCATGAGAGTCACCCTTGGAAACTGAGATCTAGGCCCAGTGTCGCTTTCCACAGAGCACTGGGCATCTCAGGAGGATATCACACAATTTTATTCTGAAAAACTTGTCAGACATATTTGATAGTCAAAACACACATGGACCTCAATTGTAGACCTCAATGGGCCTTGCTTCATGTGACCTTTTGGCCACTCTTTGGGAAGCCTTGCCTGTGAGAGTTCTCCAGAGCTTTCATTGAAATGAGCTTCCTCACCATTAAATAATTTCTGAATGAATTGAAACCCACAGTGTCTCCAACTTCATCCTTGAAAATTGGCTAGATAAATACCATGAAATTTTTGAAATTTCCTTGACCAGGTGGCACTGGAGAACATTTGGATGTCCAGTTGCTGATCATGAGTGTACCAGACAGTGTGTTGATTGACTGGTTTTCATGAAAATGATGTAGAAAAGAGATGCCAGTCATTTGAAGCCTGTTGAGTAATGGGCCCAGAGCGGGGGTGAGCAAGTGTGTGATAAAACATCTGTGGTGGGGTCATGTGGATCTGCCATTGGCTTCCAAATGGCTTGAGACTGACATGGTGCAGCCAGCAGATCCTGTATGTAAAGACATCTGGTTATATAGAGAGGTTTCAGGGCAATGTTCAAAATCAGGTTTCTATGGTCAAGGGAGCAACCTATGTGGTATACAAGCCCTGTTGGTGCATTCTCCTGCAGACCCTGACCCACCACACGTGAAAGAACTTCCTCCAGCCCTTTGTCCCAGTTGAACTCCTTGTATTTCATGAAGCAAATACCAAACTCCGAGTGCAGTATCAAGAAACGTTTTGAAAAGTGGAGGATGACCTAATGGCTTAGCAGTCTACATGGGGAGACACTTAGACCCAGTGGCCATAGTTTACCTACAAAGAGAGAAATCAACACTGCTGCTTCATGTTCATTGGAGAATTATAAACCATGTCCTCCAGGTCACAGATGTGCAGACCAAGCTTTGATTGTCTCACTAGAAAGGAAGCTAAAGCTCCTGACAACAACATATATTTCAAGTGCCCAACCTAGAGGCAGTTTCTCCAGAAGTCTTTAGGCTGGTAAATCTCCATGTTTGTGGAGATTTTACACTGTCCCTTACTTTTGGAAACTCCTCTACCAACTCCAAGGTTGTGTACTCCTGAACATTTTTCATTTCAGATATGCATTCAAAGATTGTCTAACTCTTCTCCTCTAAATGTGTCTTACTTGGGGTGAAGGTAATGTCAAGGCATTGTTCTGAATGAGAGTGGGAAAATTTTTGTGTAGCACACATTTGCATACACATTGATTCATTTTACAATTTTCCATTTGAAATACTGAATTCTTGACACTAACTCATACCCTACTAGACTCTGACTACTAATCCTAATATGATGGAGAAAAATACCCAAACAGAATGAAAATACAAGCAGTTTACAGCAGGCATGGTGTATTGTTGGACTTCCTTTTTGCATGATAGAGGGTAGGTATTCTAAATCTACTCAATTTTTAATTGAAATAGTCCTCCATGTGTTTTTAATGTTAACACATATGTAAATTCCTGTCTTCCTTTCAATGTAGCCTACTCAGCACATGTATTTTTATATGCAAATATAGAATCCTACGTGGTCTCACACGTACATTTTTTTGAGTTGGCTGACTGGGCAGAAACAAGTTGTGAGAAGAGATCTCGTAAACGCTGGTGGAACTGAAAATTAAAACTATGGGTGAGCTTCCCAGTAGAACAATTTATACATAAATCCATGTTCAGTAAAATAAATATATTTTCATCTGTGGATGATATATATATTACTGATAAATTACGTTTGGCATATATATTGATACTTTTTAATGTATTTTTTTGTTTTTCTGTATATATATATATATATATATATATATATATATATATATATATATATACACACACACACACACACTCCAGATTTTATAAAATATGAAATATATGTCTCTTATATACACTCCATCAATTCATTCATGTTCATGTATGTGGATTTATAATCAACTTTTCACAAGATTATTCTCAGAAATATTCATCTACCTGAAATACATATTTGTTTCCCAGTATGAGAACTAACTTCAATCAATGGTGCTTACAAATCCTAATATTTCTACAGTAACAGACCCAGTTTAACATCAATGCAAGTAGATTCCTATGGGACTTAATGTCTATTTTGACCTTTATTTTAATTCAACACTGGTACATTAGTATTTCTTCAGTTTTTGCACATCATAGGACATATATTTCATCCACAAGTTAGCAAATTAATAAGAATTTGTTTCACTTCCTGCTTCAGAACACATGAATTCTTCCATGTTACTTGACTGGTCTTTTCATGAGACTTCTTTCCAAACACATTATTTTCGATTTCCATAATCAATTTTGAAGCTAAACTCACACACTCTTCATGATAAACTATAACATTAATATTACCATTAGATGTAAAACTGGTTGGAATGAATGTATGCATATCAATATAAAATTTCCTGTATATTTTCACATTTCAATTCAATCCATTATTTAAAGTTGGAACCAGTTATGTTATTTATTCACTGTATGGTCTATTAATGCATTATCTCTATATTCATAAACACAATGTACACCTATTTGTCCCCCCATTACTAATTTGTACCTCTTCAAAATATTGCTCCCAGAAATGGTGGAAGAAATACTGATGTCACCTTATCTATATATACATTTTATCACAGTAATATTCTGGACACAAAAAGCAAAGGTCAAACTCATGATTGTATCAAAGCCTAAATGGAAAGTGAGCATGGATTACCAAAAACAACCATGTCCTGGTTACCTAATGCTCTCAAATGTCAATCCTATTGATGACTACATATTTGTTTTTTCCTAAGATTATATATTCAACCTCAAGCCTGTTGGAAATGTCTAATTCTATCACTCACTTTACACTTTGCCTGATTTCCTAATATCTCTATTTATATCTGCTTTCCTACATATTTTCCCTAGTTCATCATTGTGACTCATACTTCACATATGCTGACATTTACATTCACTCTCTACCTGAAACTCTATTGCTAAAGAACTTTTGGTCCAAATCCTATACTCACTCTTCTTTATAAACCTACTGACTATCTTACTAATCCTACTGACTATCACTTTTTAACTCGATGTTCTCTTCAACAATCAATCATTCAAGGTAAAAGGTCCTATGCCATTTTATATCACTTCATCTGAGACACATGTGCAGAACATAATCCAAACCTAAGTATCCCACTCAAGGGCCCAATGCCCTTCTGGCTTCATATCTTACCTACATTTCTGTTTTCATACTTATATTTCACCTATATATTCTTGTAAATATCACAGGTTCCCAATACCATTATTCATCTGGCAGAGAGATTCCTAACCCAAATCGAACATGTTATTAACCCTAAATATACACTGTTACCTCAATCTAACTTTACAGAAGAGGAGGGACAGAGTTTCTCTTTAAATACCGGAATGTAGGGAATCTTCCACCTGCTGAGAACATCAAAGGTCCATGTAGAAATAATCCCTGGAGAAGATGTAGGCAGCTGTGAAGTTCCCGAGAGAGCAAAAGTCATCTTCCATGGCAAACAACCTGGTGAGGATGAAGGGATGTGTCTGTATCAGCCTCTATCAACTTAATGTAGAGAAGATAGACCAAACCAGGCCTGTGTGAAAAGGTGTTCCCAGGTGCCTATGGTTGATATACCATTCTAACTTTTGAAAGTGTTACAGGAAGTAGGAACAGCCTCCATCTCATGGGCCCTTAGAAGTAACTATTTGGACAAAGTTGTTGCCAAAGCAGTGACCTCATTCAGTTTCTGAAGGAAGTGACCTCACCTCACTTTCTTTGTGATGGAACTCTCTGAACTTGGGATCCAGGAAGAATGGCACCCAGAGCCAGTCGCAGTCCCAGGCCCAGTGGTCTCACTTGCTTCAATTTACCAAGGACAGAGTCAGTCTTTCTTAGTGCCTACAGATGTGAGGATGTTCAAATGCCAGAAAAGCTCTGAAGAGGGGCCTTTCCTGAGAAAGCAGGTAGTGGCTCACCCATGGCTAATGACAACTTCACAGAATTGGCCAAGGAGACCAGATTTGAGACAGGACAGGCCATTTGGGGGGAATATAGTATGGCCCACCATTCAGAGGACACTCTGGGTAATCACAGAACTACTTGGAGCAAAGGTGGTGCCTTTGTGGGTGTGGGTGTATGTTCATGGTCTTGTCTCATGTTCTGAGAATAGGTAGGAAAGACTGTTTGTTTGGATTGGCGTGGACTGTTTCTAGTTAGTCGTTTTGCAATGCGAGTGCTTCTATGTCTGTGTATCCCACTGTGTCCGTGGTTGTAGACATTAGAAATAAGAATGCATCAAAGGATGTGTCCTGTCTAGTAGAAAGCTTCCCAGCATTCATCTTGCCCAATTTATAAATGGACTGTGTCTTTTGTTATCAAAGGGCAACACCTGATATCTTCATAAGTTTCTGTTTTCTTTCTGAATTCTGGACACTCTGCAGAATAGCTTCATGGTTTTGTGTCCAAGATATTTACCACCTAAAAGCTCTGTTATATGGCCATGTAGTGGGTAGCTAGTGTGACCAGGAAAGTCTCAGTGGAGAAACCCTGATTTGGGCTTTTTGCTTACCTATTGTTCTGTTGCCCTGAATATCAGGAAGGTATTTACCACAGGCCAATTCTTTGTGAAGCCTGAAGAAAAAAGTTTTCAAATGGAAATGAATGGACATCACCTGTAGCTCTTTGCTTAATTGCTTTAGAGATGGATTTGTCTGAAACAGCCTCTTGGCCCTGTGTGAGGCTGTGGTTAGATTCTCAGCACCTGATGGATCCCATGTGTTCATCCAAAACCAAAATGATCAAAAGAGCAGTCATTGCGGATGAAGTCTCTTGCCTTCCTCTGTAAGGTTCCTGACCTCCATCAAGTGAGAAGAGGGATTCTTTGGGTCAAATGCATTCTTCAAAGCCAAGGAGAGGCAAGCCCAAAGGTGCTTGCATTTTCTCATGCTTCCAATTCACATAAAGAATCTAAACCCCACAGTCAGTCGTCCTCAAATTGGAGAAGCAGAGCAGTATTAACGGCACACTATTTGATCACTCCAGGTTCACAGGAAGGTGTTCAGGCCACCCCGACTTTAGGCAAATGAGGGGCAAGGGAGCTAACTTTGGACACTATCTTGTTCTGCATCCCTCATGGAAACCTCCAGCCAGAGTTTATAATGAGTATCTATATGGAAGAAGATGAGGGCCTTGTGGGAGTGTTTGGGTTTTAATTTTGGAAGTTTGTGTGGCGGTTGAAAAAGATGACTGGCTCCACCTGGTCTTGAACTCTGGTGTGATTCCCCTTAGAGACTGAGTTCTGGAACTGACCTCAGAGAATTATTGCCATGAGTTGTGTTGGGATTTTAGGAGGCCATGAATGACAGTCGCCCTTTGAAACTGAGATCTGTGCCCAGAAAGGCTTTCCACAAGGCACGAGGAATCTCAGCCAGAATATCACATGATTTTATTCTGAAAGACTTGGCAGCCGTAGTTGAGAGGCAAAACACACATGATCTCACATTGCAGACCTCAATGGGCCTGGCTTCATGTGACCTTTTGGCGACCCTTTGGGAAGACTTGCCTGTGAGTGTTCTCCAGAGCTTTCATTGAAATGAGCTTCCTCAACATTTAATGGTTCCTGAGTGAATTGAAAATCATAGTGCCTCCAACTTCATCCTTTAAAAATGGCTAGAGAAATACCATGGAATTTTTGAAATTTTTATGACCAGGTGGCACTGGAGAACTTTTTGATGTCCAGTTGCTGATCATGAGTATACCAGACAGTACCTTGATTGACTGCGTTTCTTAAAAATGGTGTAGAACAGAGATGCCAGTAAGTTGGAGCCTGCTGAGTAGTGGGCCTAGAACAGTGGTGGGCAGGTGTGTGATAAAACATCTGTGTTGGGGCCATGTAGATCTGCCATTGGCTTCCAAATGGCTTGTAACTGACATGGTGCAGCAAGCAGACCCTTATATGTAAAGGCATCTTGTTATATGGAGAGGTTTCAGGGCAATGTTCAGAATCAGGATGCTATGGTCAAGGGGTCAAACTATGTGAAATAGAAGCCTGACTGGTGCATTCTCCTGCAGACCCTGAGGCACCACATGTGACAGAACTCCCCCCAGAACTCTGACCAAGTTGAACTCCTTGTATTTGTGAAGCAAATAACAAACTCCCAGTGGTCTACTAAGAAAAGTAGAGCATGATCAATTAGCTTCACAGTCCACACAGAGAGACCCATAGGCTTCAGTTGCCACAGTTTACCTACAAAGTGAGAATTCAGCACTGCTGCCTCATGTTCATTGGAAAATAAGATACCATGTCCCCCAGGTCACATAGATGCAGACCAGTTTTGATGCTCTCACTATAGAGGAAGCTAAAGCTTCGGACCACAACATACATTTTAAGTGCCCAAACTCAGAGGCAGTTTCTCAATATGTCTTTAGGCCTGCAGAGCTCCATGTTTGTGGATTGTTTACCCTGTCCCTTACTTTTGGAAACTCCTCTACCACCTCCAAGCTTGTGAACACCGAGAATATTCCATTCCAGATATGTATTCACAGATTTTCTAACTCTTCTCCTCTAATTGTGTCTTATTAGGGGAGAAGGTAATGTCAAGGCATTGTTCTGAATGAGAGTGGGAAGATTTTTGTATCACACATATTTGCAAACACAATGGGTTTATTTTCCTATTTTCTATTCGAAATACTGAATCTCTGACACTAATCCATAACCTACTAGACTCTGACTACTAATCCTAATATGATGGAGAATAGTAACCCTAACAGAATGGAAATACAAACAGTTCAGAGAAGGCATGGTGTATACTTGGACTTCCCTTTTGCATTATATGGGGTTGGAGTTATAAATATAGTCAATGTTTATTGAAATATTTCTCCATGTGTTTTTAACGTTAACAAATATGTGAATTCCTCTCCCCTTTCTCTGTCACCTATTCAGCACATGTATTTTTATATGCTCATATAGAATACTACCTGGTATCACACAGACTTTCTTCTGAGGTGGCTGACTTGGCAGATACAAATTGTGAGAAGAGATCACTCCTCCTAAACCCTTTTGGAACTGAAATTTCAACCTATGGGTGAGCCTCCTAGTTGAACAACATTATACATAAATCCATTTTCAGTAAAATGTATTTTTTTGGATATGTGAAGGATATATATTTCATTTTGAATTTCGATTGGCATATATATTGCTACTTTTTAATGTCTGTGAGTGTGTTTCTGTGTGTATATATATATATATGTATATATATATATATCTATATATATATATATATATATATATATATATATATCACTCTCCAGATTTTTCAAAATATGAAATATATGTGTCTTATTATACACTCCCTAAAATCATTCATATTCACGTATGTGGATTTATAATCAACTTTTCACAAGATTATTCTCAGAAATTCAGATTATTCATTCACCTGAAATACATATTTGTTTCCTAATACTGAAAACTAACTTCAGTAAATGCTGCATACAAAGCATAATATTTCATCATTGCCTGATGGCCACGAATAGAGTGCATCACACCCAGTGTAACGCGCCACTGCACAGGTGAATAACGAGATAGAACCACAAAAAACTATCTTGTTAAGAACTTACAGCAAAATGGGGGTGCACCAAAACCTATAAGAAAGATTTTTAGCACTGAGATCTGGTAATTGGTCTGAAAAACGAGCCAAATGTGCAACCGGAGATCCGGTCTGACTGATCCTCAAAACAATAGAGTGTCTGGGTTCCAATAGACACCCTCCACACCCAACAAATGACAGGCCGAGAATACAGATTGAACTGCAGAGAAGCATCACTCAGGGGAAATCTAGTCTAGCAGGAGAAACCAGGACTAGCAGGAGAAACCAGGGGACTAGAGGCCAGGCTCTTGTGACTGGGAAGCTGGAGAACACAGAAGCGCAGGTGACAGTCCACCTGCTGTCCGTGTGACTGGGCGTCTGGAGAACACCGGCGCGCAGGAGACCGACTGCGCCACTGGGTGGCTAGTGATTGCCCACCCGCCAGTGACCTAGAGCTGAAACCAACTGGAGACAGTCCAGTTCCATCCCCGTATTCGAACATGTCGGCAAGGAGCCTTGGCCCGCCAAAGCAGAGGGGTGACGTCACTGGAGCTTGGCCTTCGGAATTCCCTACAAGTGGAATCAAATTTAGCAGGCATAGTCTACCAACACAAAGGAGAGACAACAGAGATACACAACACCGAAACAAATCTATAGAATAAAACAGAAACACAGCAATCAAATAGAGCTGGAAAGTAACATGAGCATCATGAAAAAACAAGGGAAAGAAAGGAGTACAAACAATGCAGGACAACTTAATTCTACAGGAGGACCTAGAAGCATCAGAAACAGGGATAGGGAAAGAACTTAAGGCATTCCTAACTCAGATGGAAAGGAATATTAGAGAAGACATGAGGCAGCAAGTCCAAGCAATAAAAGTATATTTTGAAAATGAATTAAACAAACAAACTCAAATGGCAAACAACGAGCTTTACCAGGAGATAGAGATCTTAAAAGAAATCAAACAGTAATACTAGAAATGCAGGAAAGTATTAACCAAATTAAAAACTCAAACGAGAATATTACAAATAGACTAGATCAAGCAGAAGTCAGAACATCAGATAATGAAGACAAAGTTTATCAACTTGAAAAGAATATAATCAACACAGAAAAGAGGCTTAAATCCCACTAGCAATCTATTCAAGAGATATTGGATGTCATAAAAAATGAGAGTCATTGGGATAGAAGAAGGCATAGAGATTCAAACCAAAGGAATGGAGAACATATTAAATAAAATAATTCTAGAAAACATCCCAGAGATGAAAGATGGATCAGATTGTCAAATCCTGGAAGCCTACAGGACCCCAAACATTCAAAATCATAATAGACAAACTCCAAGACATATAATTATGAAGATAGCCAACATACAGAACAAGGAGAGAATATTAAACACTATAAGAGAAAGGAGGCAGATTACATTCAGGGGAAAACCAATTAGGTTAATGACTGATTTTTCATCACAGACTTTGAAAGCGAGAAGATCCTTGAACAATGTATTTCAAATGCTGAAAAATAATGGATTCCAACCAAGAATACTGTATCCAGCAAAATTAAGGTTCAGATTTGAAAACGAAATTAAAGTCTTTCACAATAAACAAAAGCTAAAAGAATTCGCAGCCAGAAAACCAGCACTGCAAAGCATTTTGAGCAAAATACTACAAGAAGAGGAATTGATAAATAGTGCCGAAAACTAACAGCAGGAGGTATCTCAGTAAAGGGGGAGGAAAATAACCAAAAAAGTAAAAACTAGCCAAACTAAAACATAATAAATAAATAAACATGATTGGAAGAACAAATCATATTTCAATTGTAACCTTAAATGTTAATGGATTATATTCACCAATCAAGAGAATGGGCTAGTAACCTGGATCAAAAAAAATAAATCCAACAATATGCTGCCTTAAGGAGACTCATATGATAGGAAAAGACATACACAGGGTGAAGGTAAAAGGTTGGGAAAAATCATACCACTCACATGGCCCTCAGAAGCAAGAAGGAGTGGCCATACTCATGTGGAATAAAATCAACTTCAAACCTAAGTTAATCAAAAGGGATAAAGAAGGACACTATATTCTGTTAAAAGAAACCACCCACCAACAAGACATAACAATTATGAATTTGTATGCACCAAGCAATGGAGCTGCAATGTTCATAAAACAAACTCTCCTCAAGTTCAATAGCCAAATAGACTACAACACAATAATTATGGGTGACTTCAAGACACCACTCTCGGCATTAGACAGATTCTCTAGACAAGAACTGAATAAAGAAACTATCAAACTCAACAGCACAATTTGTAACCTAGACTTGAACGACATATATAGAATATATCAGCCATCATCAAGTGGATACACGTTCTTCTCAGTTTCACATGGATCCTACTCAAAGATAGACCATATATTATGCCATAGGGCAATTCTTAATAAATATAAAAGCACGGAGATTATACCATGCACTATATCTGATAATAATGGAATGAAACTGGAAATCAATGATGAAAGAAGGAAGGAAAAATCCTACATCACATGGAAAATGAACAACATGCTACTGAATGATCAATGGGTTACAGAAGACATAATGGAGGAGATAAAAAAAATTCTTAGAGACAAATGACAATACAGACACAACATACCGGAATCGATGGGACACAATGAAAGCAGTTTAAGAGGGAAGTTCATTTCTTGGAGTTCTTTCCTCAAAAAAAGAAAAAAATCAACAAATAAATGAACTCACACTACACCTCAAAAACCTAGAAAAGGAAGAGCAAAACAACAGCAAATGTAGTAGAAGACAAGAAATAATTAAATTTAGAGCAGAAATCAACAAAATTGAAACAAAAAAAACATTAAAAAATTTGATAAAACTAAAAGTTGGTTCTTTGAAAAAATAAATAAGATTGACAGGCCCACAGCCATGCTAATGAAGAGAAGAAGAGAGAGAACTCAAATTACTAACATACGGGATGAAACAGGCAATATCACAACAGACACTACAGAAATACAGAAGATAATTAGAAAGTATTTTGAAACACTATATTCCAATAAAATAGAAGATAGTGAAGATATCGATGAATTTTTTAAGTCATAAGATCTGCCCAGATTGAGTCAGGAAGACACACGCAATTTAAACAGACCAATAACAAAGGAAGAAATGAAAGAAGCCATCAAAAACTACCAACCAAAAGAAGCCATGGACCGGATGGGTATACAGAGGAGTTCTACAAAACCTTTAAAGAAGAATTAATACCAATATTTTTCAAGCTATTTCAAGAAAAACAAAAAGAAGGAGCTTTTCCAAATTTATTCTATGAGGATAAATCACCCTGATCCCGAAACCAGACAAAGACACTTCAAAGAAAGAAAACTACAGACCAATATCTCTAATGAACTTCGATGCAAAACTTGTCAATAAAATCCTGGCGAATCGAATACAAAAGCATATCAAAAAAATTGTGCACCATGATCAAGTAAGATTCATCCCTGGGATGCAAGGCTTGTTCAATATACGGAAATCAATAAATGCCATTCACCACATCAATAGACATAAAGACAAGAACCATATGATCATCTCAATAGATGCAGAAAAAACATTTGACAAAGTTCAGCATCACTTTATGTTCAAAACACTAGAAAAACTAGGGATAACAGGAACTTACCTCAACATTGTAAAAGCTATATATGCTAAACCTCAGGCTAGCATCATCCTAAATGTGGAAAAACTGAAGGCATTCCCTCTAAAATCTGGAACAAAACAGGGATGCCCTCTATCACCACTTCTATTCAATTTAGTTCTTGAAATACTAGCCAGAACAATTAGACAGACAAAAAAAATTAAAGGCATAAAAATAGGAAAAGAAGTATTTAAATTATCGCTATTTGCAGATGTCATGAAAATATATTTAACAGACCCCAAAGGGTCTACAATGAAACGGCTAGAGTTAATAAATGAATTCAGTAAAGTGGCAGAATATAAAATTAACACGCATAAATGGAAGGCATTCCTGTATGTCAGCAACACAACTTCTGAAATGGAAATGAGGAAAACCACTCCAATATCCTCAAATAAAATAAGATACTTGGGAATCAACCTAACAAAAGACGTGAAAGTTTTATATACTGAAAACTACAGAACCCTAAAGAGAGAGAGAGAAGAAGATCTTAGAAGATGGAAAAACAAAAGACCCAGAATAGCAAAAGCAACTCTAAACAGAAAATATGAATCTGGAGGTATAGTGATACCAGAGTTCAAACTGTACTAAAAGCAATAGTAACAAAAACAGCGTGGTACTGGTAACAAAATAGGCAGGTGGAACAATGGTACAGAATAGAGGACACAGAAACCAATCCTCAAAATTACAACTTTCTTATATTTGAAAGAGGGGCTAAAAGCATGCAATGGAAGTAGGATAGCATCTTCAAACAATGGGGTAGGGAAAATTGGGGAAAGGTGGGGCAAGGGAGAGAAGTGAACAACAGCAGATGAGGTAGAGAAAGAAGATGGGAGGGGATGGGAGGGGGTATAGTAGGGGATAGTAGGGGATAGGAAATGTAGCAGAATACAACAGTCACTAATATGACATTATGTAAAAATATGAATGTGTAACCGATGTGATTCTGCAACTCGTATTTGGGGAAAATTGGGAGTTCATAACCCAATTGAGTCAAATGTGTGAAAGATGATATAGGATGAGCTTTGTAATGTTTTGAACAACCAATAAAAAATAAATAAATAAAGGTTTAAAGTTGGGTGGGAAGAAATCAGCTAAAAAAGAGTTGAGATGCATTCATTTTGCTAAGCAGAAACTTTGTTTTGTGTACTTGTAACTATCACAAATTTATTTTACCAGAAAACTGGCTTTTAAAAATGCACATAATTGAGATTAAAGGATAATCCACTTACCTTCAAGAAAAACTCATAGCATTTCCTATATTTTTCATATTTTATTTTTTTGTGAATATTTTGACATGGACCAGGTCTAGACTTAGGCTATTCTTCCAGAATACTACCTCATCTGACAAGTTGGTACAATGTGTTGGATTGTTCTTTTCATCTTTTATTTAATAGTTTCTAGATGATAATGTGTATTTTTCCATATGTTTGTTTGGACATACATACCCAACTATATCTTTGCATTTTCTGTTTTACTGGGGAAGAGACTCATCAAAAGCTCTTTATTATATGTATCAACAATCAAACATTTAGAGCATGCAATTATACATAATTTTGCATGAAAATATTTTTGTACCATTTTTATAAAGATTTAGAATTATTAATACTGTCCCTACTGTAATTAGTAACTCCTTACAAAAAGAATTAATCAATTGACTTTATATCAATTATGAATATGAAAATTACTAAAATAAGTATTTGGCAATTAATATGCAATTGATAGAAAGTGAAATCACAAGAAAGCCATTTAAAATGTCAGTGCATATGGTCCTTAAATAATAGGTTGTTCAAAAAAAAAATTCTCTAATTCAAAAGAGTTAATATGCCATATTACAGCTAAATGTGATATAAAAACCTTAAATTATCAGTATTGATAAATAAGAATGATACCTGTTTACTTAAATATGTTTATTTGATTTTCACTGTAAGATGTTAATTCTGGAAGACTTGAGAATTAAGAAAGACTTGGTCTATATTATTTCTAACAGGCTAATCAAAGTACTTTTAAATATATATGTATATATATATATATAACACATATGCATGAATATAGATACATATGCATAATAAATGTATTGTAATATATTTATCAGGTGGTTATAATTTTTAAATTTTCTCAAGAAAAGTGACTATAAAAAACAGTTTTAAATGTAAATTTCATAGCATAGTACTGTTTGTAATGCTATGAGAGAAAAATACTTATGGAGGGAAAATGAAAAAGGAAGAGAGAGAAGGGGGAAAATGAGGAAGAAAGTGAGTAAAGAAGAGGGAGAGGAGTGTTTGATGAAAAGATAAAAGTGGAGGGGCTGGGTTTGTGACTCAGTGTTAACATGCTTGTCTAGCATGTGTGAGGCAGTGGGTTATATTCTCAGCACCACATACGAATAAATAAAATGAAGGTCTATCAACAACTGAAAAAATAAAAAAAGGAGAAATATTACCAAAATTCCAAGATTTTATGAATGTTAAATACAAAAAATTATGTTGCATAGCCTTATGTAAATTCTATACTCCCCAAAATAATCATTAAATGCTAGATTATTAGTGTTATAACTAAAAATCCATTGCTCTTTCTTCTACATTCTGTGGCATGCTAGTGCTAAAATAAATTGTATTATAACACCAAAATAAAATTCTAATATTTATACAGTAACTGACCCAGTTTAACATCAATGCAAGAAGATTCCTATGTGATATAATGTGTATTTTGACGTTCATTTTTATTCAACACTGGTACATTACTATTTCTCCAGTTAATGCACATCATAGGATGTATATTTCATCCACAATTTAGCAAATATATACACATTTGTTTTGCTTTCAATCACTTTTGCTTCAGAACACATGTATTCCTCCATGTTTCTTGACTTCTCTTTTTGTGACACTTCTTTCCAAACACATTATTTTCGATTTCCATTATCACTTTTGAAGCAAAACTGACACACCCGTCATGATAAAACATAACACTAATATTACCATTAGATGTAAAACTGGTTTAAATGAATGATTGTACATCAATATAAGATTTCTTGTATACTTTCAGATATCAATTCAATCCATTATTCAAAGTGAAACCAGTTATATCATTTATTCACAGTATGGTCTATTCATGCATTGTCTATATATTGATAGACACATGGTAAACCTCTGTGTACTCCCAACAATAATTTCTATATCTTCAAAATATTGCTCCCAGAAATGGTGGAAAAAATATGCATGTCAACTGATCTACATATACATTTTATCACAGTAATATTCTGGACACAAAATGCAAAGGTCACACTTATGACTGTCCCAAAGCCTAAATGGAAAGTGAACATGGATTACTAAAAACATCCATGTCCAGGTTGCCTAATGCTCTCAAATGTCAATCCTATTGGTGATTACATATGTGTTTCTTCCTAAGACTACATTTTCAATCTCACCCTGTTGAAACTGTCTAAACCTCTCACTCATTTTATAATTTGCCTGATTTCCTACTCTCTATTCACATCTGCTTTCCTACTTTTTTCCCCAGTTCATCATTGTGACTGACTCTTCACATGTGCTGACATTTATATTCAATCTCTACCAGAAACCCTATTGCTAAAGAACTTTTGGTCCATATTCTATACTCAATCTTCTTCGTAATCCTACCGACTATATTCCTAATCCTAGCAAAAATCCCTTTTTTAACTGGATGCTCTCTTCTACATTCAATCATCGAAGGTACAAGGATTTATGCCATTGCATATCAATTTATCTGAGACATATGTGCAGAACATAATTCAAAGCTAAGTATCCCACTCAAAGGCCAAATTCCCTTCTAGGATTCAAATCTTACCTAGATTTATATTTCAATACTTATATTTCACCTATATTTTCATGTAAATATCGCAGGTTTCCAATAACATTGTTCATCAAGCAGAATGATTCCTAACCCATATTGAACATGTTATTAATCCTAACCATACACTGTTCCTCAATCTAACTTTACAGAAGAGCAGAGACAGAGTTGGTATTACAATACAGGAATGTATGGATCTTCCACCTGCTGAGAACCTCAAAGGTCCATGTAGAAATAATCCCTGGAGAATGTGTAGGATGCTATGAACCACCTGAGAGGGCAAAAGTCATCTTCCATGGCAAAAAAACATGGTCAGGATAAAGGGTTGTGTCTTAATCAGAATCTCTCTTCTTAATGTAGAGAAGATGGACCAAACCAAGCCTCTGTGGAGAGCTGTTCCCCAGTACCTATGGTTGATATACCATTCTAACTTATGAAAATGTCAGAGGAAGTAGGTGCAGCGTCCATCTCATGGGACCCTTGGAAGCATCTGTTAGGACAAAGTGGTTGCCAAGGCTGTTACCTCATTCAGTTCCTGATAGAAGTGACCTACCTCACTTTCTTGGTGATGGAATCTCTGAACTTGGGATCCAGGAAATCAGGCACACAGAGCCAGTCCCAGTACCAGTCCCAGTGGTCTCACTTATTTGGATTTACCAAGGACAGAGTCAGTCTTTCTTGGTACCTACTGATGTGAGGATGGCCAAATGCCAGAAAAGCTCTGAAGAGGGGCCCTTCCTGAGAAAGCAGAAAGTGGCTCACCAATGGATCCTCACAACTTCACAGAGTTGGCCAAAGAAAACAGATCTGAGACAAGACAGGCCATTTTGGGGTAACATAGTATGGCCCACCATTCAGAGGACACACTGTATAGTCACAGACCTACTTGGGGAAAGGAGGTGCCTTTGTGGGTGTGGGTGTGAGTTTTTGGTTCTGTCTAATTTTCTGAGAATAGGTGGAAAAGGCGGGTTTTTTTTGGTTTGGTGTGGACTCTTTATAGTAGGTCGTTTGACAAGGTGAGTGTTTCTTTATCTATGTATTCCACTGTGTCCATGGTTGAAGACATTAGAAAAGAGAATGCATCAAGGATGTGTCCTGTCTATTAGGAAGCTTCCCAGCATTCATCCTGCCCGATTTATTAATGGACTGTGGCTTGTCTTATAGATGTGCAACACCTACTAAATTCCTAAGTTCAGGTTTTCTTCCTAAATTCTGGCCACTCTCCAAAATAGTCTTATGGATTTGTGTCCAAGATATGTACCCCTCCAAGCTCTGTGACATGGCCATGTACTGGATAGCTGAAGGAAATGGGAGCATCTCAGAAAACACAGATATCAGTGTGACTAGTAATGTCTCAGTGGAAAAACCCTTCTTTTGGCCTTTTGCTTACCTATTGATCTGTTGACCTGAATGTCAGGAGGTCTTTGCCTCAGTCCACCCATTTGGGAAGACTGATGAAAACTGTTTTCAAATGGAAATGCATGCGCATCACCTGTCGCTCTTTGTTTAATTGCTTAGGATAAGGATGTGTCTGATTCAGCCTCTTGGCCCTGTGTGATGCTGTGGCTTAGATTCTCAGCACCTCATGGATCTAAAGAAAGATTCCATGTGTGTATCCAAAACAAAAATGGTAAAAAACCACGCTGACTTTAGGAAAATAAGTGGCAAGGGAGCTCTTTTGAACACTGTCTTGGGCTGCGCCCCTCATGGAAAACTCCAGCAAGAGGTTATGATTAGTGTCTATATGGAAGAGGATGAGGGCCTTGTGGGAGTGTTTTGGTTTTAATTGTGTTTATTTGTGTGGTGGTTGGAAGTGATGACTGGGTCCACCTGGGCTTGAACTCTGGTGTGATACCCTTAGAGACTGAGGTCTAGAACTGACGTCAGAGAAGTATTGCCATGAATTGTGTTGGGGTTTTAGGAGGCCATGCATGAGAGTCGCTCTTGGAAACTGAGATCTTGGACCAGGGTAGCTTTCCACAGAACACTGGGAATCTCAGCCAGGATATCACATGATTTCATTCTGAAAGACTTGGCAGCAATAGTTGAGAGTCAAAACTCACATGGATCTCATATTGTAGACCTCAATGGGCCTGGCTTCATGTGACTTTTTGGTCACTCTTTGGGAAGACTTTCCTCTGAGAGTTCTCCAGAACTTTCATTGAAATAAACTTCCTCAACATTTAATGGTTCCTGAATAAATTTAAACCCACAGTGCCTCCAACTTCATCCTTTAAAAATGGCTAGATAAGTACCATGACATTTTTTAAATTCCCATGACCAGATGGCATTGGAGTAACTTTGGATCTTATGCTGTTGATCATGAGTGTACAAGACAGTGCCTTGATTGACTTGGTTTCATGAGAATGGTGTAGAACAGAGATGCCAGTAATTTGGAGACTGCTGAGTTGGGGCCTAGAGCAGTGATGTGCAGGTGTGTGATAAAACATCTGTGTTGGGGCCATATAGATCTGCCATTGGCTTCCAAATGGCTTGTGACTGACATGCTGCAGCCAGCAGACCCTTATATGTAAAGGCATCTTGTTATATGGAGATTTTTCAGGGCAATGTTCAGAATCAAGTTGCTATGGTCAAGGGGGCAAGCATGTGCGATAGAAGCCTGGTTGGTGCATTTATATGCAGACCCTGACACACCACATGTGACAGAAATCCCTCCAGCACTGTGCCCCAGTTGAAATCCTTGTATTTCAAGAAGCAAATACCAAACTCCAAGTGCAGCAGCAAGAAACACCACGAAAACTGGAGGATTACCAACTGGGTTCACAGTCCAAACAGGGAGACACTTAGCCCCAAGTTGCCACAGTTTACCTACAAAGAGAGAATTCAGAACTGCTGCCACATGTTCATTAGGAAAATAAGAAACAACATCCTCCAGGTCACATAGATGAAGACCCAGCTTTGATGGTCTCACTACAAAGAAAGCTAAAGCTTCTGACAACAACGTATATTTCAAGTGCCCAACCTCAGAGGCAGTTTCTCAAGAAGTCTTTAGGCAAGCAGAGCTCCATGTTTCTGGAGTGTTTACCCTTTCCCTTACTTTTGGAAACTCCTCTACCACCTTCAAGGTTGTGAACTCCTGAGCATTTTCCATTCCAGATATGTATTAACAGATTTTCTAATTCTTCTCCTCTAATTGTGTCTTACTTGGGGCGAAGGTAATGTCAAGGCATTTTTTCTGGATGAGAGTGGAAAGATTTTTGTTTAGCATATGTTTGCATACACATTGGATTCATTTTCCTATTTTCCATTTGAAATACTGAATCCCTGACACTAACCCATACTGTACTAGAATCTGACTACTAATCCTAATATGATGGAGAAAAAGAATCCTAACAGAAAAGAAATAGAAGCTGTTCAGAGAAGGCATGGTATATATTTGGACTTGCCTTTTGCAAGTAGGTGTTATAATTCTAGTCAATTTTTAATTGAAATCGTCCTCCATGTGTTTTTAAAGTTAACAAATATGTGAATTCCTGTCTCAATTTCTCTGTATCCTATTCAGCACATCTATTTTATATGCACATAAAGAATCCTACCTTTTATCACGTGTATATTTTTGTGCGGTAGCTGATTTGGCAGATACAAATTTTGAGAAGAGATCACTCCTCCTAGATGCTGTTGGAACTGAAAATTTAACCTATGGGTGAGCTTCCTAGGAGAACAACATTATACATAAATCCCTGTTAAGTAAATTGAATATTTTTAGATCTGTGAATGATGTATATTTCATGGTGAATTTCGATTGGCATATATGTTGCTACATTTTAAAATTTGTGTGTGTGTGTGTGTGTGTGTATACACACATACACACTCTCCAGATTTTTCAAAATATGAAATATATGTGTCTTATTTACACTCCCTAAATTCATTCATGTTCAAGTATGTGGATTTATAATCAACTTTTCACAAGATTATTTTCAGAAATATTCATCCACCTGAAATTCATATTTGTTTTCTATTACTGAAAACTAACTTCAGTGAATGGTGCATACGTATCCTGTTGATAGTCACAGCCGAAGGGGCCACAGCAAACTTCCAGGTGCCAGCAAACTTTCAGCTGCAGGCTGATGATTGGCTCACAGCGGCCTTAGCAACTTCTAGCTCATTGTCTCCTCTGTGGTGATGCTCATTGGAGATGCTCATTGAGATGTTTCCCCACCTTTCAGACTTCCAGCTTATGATTGGCTCACAGCAGCCCCAGCAACATCTAGCTGATTGGCTCCTCTGCGGTGATGCTTATTGGGCTGTTTCCCTGCCCATTCAGACCATGGAGCTGCTCATTGGGGGACTTTTTTGGCTCTGCCCACGTGACCCAGCCAATCTGCCTCAAGAGCAGGAGGATTGTGAGAAGTGGATAGAGGCTTGTGTGGGAGGGAGAGGCTTTTGGGAAGCTGGTGTTGGGAGTTGGGGTTCTGAGGATTTTTCCTGAGAGGCTGTTTTGCTTGGCGTGTGTGGTTCTAAAAATAAAGTCAGTTTCTTTTGACAAGTGGATTCTGATTGTGCCCAGCCAGACAGCGGCATTTGGTGGCTCATATGGGGAGCGACTGAGGGTAACTGATAAGGTAAACTGCTCGCTCTTGAGGGCAGGGCGAGAGGATGGGTAGCCATTTTATGATTCCTATTTTGTTTTAAGTTGCCTGTCCCTGGAGATGAGTGAGATGGAAGAAAAACTGCTCACACCTGAGGAAAAACTATTTGTGTCTGAGGAACAGATAGGGAGAAAGGCTATAATAATTTTTTGTTGTTCCATTTTTATTTCGTTCTATCTCTTTTTTTGTTTGGTGTTATCTTGTTGGTTTGTATTATAGTAGAAATACGGGATCAAAAATTAGTAAAAAACAAACCAAAAAAGTGTTAAGTAAATTGTTAGAGGAAGGAGGCATCCCAGTAAAATCAAGAGCAGTCATGGCAATTGTTGATACAATACAAAAATGTAGACCATGGCTTTTTAAGGAGGAGTTGTTAAATATATCACAATGGAACCATCATGGTGCAGATTTAAAAAGAATAGAAAAGAAAAGCCCAGGGATTCTGCCAGTTGGCACATTGCCATTGTGGACATTCATATCTTGTTTGCTTAGTTCAAAGCCTTCAGTTCAGTCAATGGTAGAGGAAGAAGAAGACATATTGATTCAAGTAAAACAGAAGGTGTCTCAAGTTAGTCAGACAGAAGAAAAAATTCAAGTAAAAGAGAAGGTCTCTCGAGCTAGTCAGATAGAGGAAACTATTCAAGTAAAAGAGAACGTCTCTCGAACTAGTCAGACAGAGGAAAAAATTCAAGTAAAAGAGAAGGCCTCTAAAGCTAGTTAGACAGAGAAAGAAAGTGTAAAACAGTAAAAAACATCAGGGGAAATTTACAACAGGAGACTGCTACTAACACCTTTCTATCACCAGATGACATAAGTGTCCAACTAACAAGGCCACTTTCTTATGCTGGGAGGCCCCCAACTCCCGCAGTTGATAGTTAGGATCCTGAGACAAGATCTCAAATATTAACATGCCCTGTATTTGAGGGAGGAGGGCAGTGTGTTTACCATGCTTTAAATTTCAAAACAGTGAAGCAGCTAAAAGAGGCTGTAACAACCTATCGTCCTCAAGCACCCTTCAATGTAATCATGGTCGAATCCATTAACAACTTGAACATGAAGCCAGTGGATTGGGCTAATATGTGTAATGTTGTGCTAAATGGAGGACAATGCATGTTATGGAAGGTTGCCAATGAGGAATGTTGAAAGGAGACAGCTAGGCGAAATGCAGGAGCTGGTTATCCTCAGAGAAATCTAGATATGTTGTTAGGAAAGGGACCTTATGAAGATCAGCCGCAGCAAATTGCATATGATCATGGTGTATGTGCACAAATTGGTGTAGATGCAATTAAGGCATGGAAGACTTTACAAGAACATGGAGGTTTACAAGGTCAATTATCTAAGGTAATACAAGGAGCTAATGAACCTTATGCTGAATTTGTAGATAGGCTTATTCAAAGAGCTACCAGAGTTTTGGGGAATACAGAACAAGCAATGCCATTACTAAAACAACTGGCTTATGAGCAAGCGAATCGTTGTTGCAGAGATATCATTAGACCATGAAAAAATGAAGATTTAAACACATTGATTTAATTATGTAGAGACATTAATGAACAAGAGCAAGTCATGGCAGCTGCAGTAAAACAGGCTTTAGTTGCCAGATACATTAATGAACAAGGGCAAATTGTGGCAACTACAGTAAAACAGGCTTTAGATGCCAGACCAAGAACATGCTACCAATGTGAAGAAACAGGACATTTTAAAAGGAATTGGCCCATAGAAGGAGGGTTTAACAATATTAGGTATCAAAGGAGTAGAATACCAGGTATTTGGCCACAATGCCATAGAGGGAGACATTGGGCTAATGAGTGCTGTTCTCAAACCACCATAGAGGGTACTCAATTATCAAAAAATGAACAAGGACCAGGTGTTTATCCACGATATCATGGAGAAAGGCATTGGGCTCAATTGCCAAATAAATGGACAGGGGGTTCCAATGCTCCGGGGCCCCAAACCACAAATATACAGAGCACTGGAGGAACCCAGCAACCCCAACAGGGTAGTGCCCAGGACACATTGTCCATCAGATCCCTCATCAGACAAACCAGAGGGAGCACAGTGTTGGACATCTGCGCCTCTGCCAGATCAGTACTAACTCCAGAGATGGGAGTTCAAATCATTCCCACAGGGGTAAAAGGACCTCTTCCCAAAGGAACCATGGGCTTATTATTGGGATGCAGCTCTTCTACTCTAAAAGAACTTATGATAAGTCCTGGGGTGATTGATCCCGATTATGAAGGTGAAATAAAAATTATAGCCAGTTCTCCAAAGGACATATCAGTAATTTCACAAGGAGATAGAATAGCACAGTTACTAATAATACCCAGCCTATATGATAAATTTTCCAGTCGTACTGTAGAAAGTTTTTCCAAGGGATTAGGCTCCACAGGTGTAGATTTGGCTATGCTTTCTTTAAATTTAGATTCTCGCCCCATGCTAAAACTAAATATTCAAGGGCATGAATTGAATGGGCTACTGGATACAGGTGCAGACATTAGCATCATCTCTCGTCAAGAATGGCAAAAACATTGGCCATTACAACAAGCCACTCAAACGCTTCGAGGCCTATAAGTGGCGACTAATCCCCATAGAAGTAAAATGGTATTAGATAGGAATGATCCTAAAGGATGTGAAGGAACTATACAGCCATATGAATTGGATCATCTTCCCATAAATTTATGGGGACGAGATGTCCTAGATCAATTAGGTTTGACATTAACAAATAACATCAACCAAAATGCAGCCACTATTATGACTAGACAAGGTTTTAGGAAAGAAAAAAGATTAGAAAAACAAGAATAAGTCATAGCAGCACCAATACAAATAGATCAAGGAACAGAGAGACATGGGTTGGATTTTCAGAAAGGGCCACTGAGACAATAAAAATTACCTGAAAATCAGAAAGACAGTATGGGTTCCTCAGTGGCCCCTGACTGAAGAAAAGATACAAGCAGTCCATGACCTGGTAAAACAACAATTAGCAGAAGGACATATACAACCGACTGTATATCCCCAAAATACTCCCATTTATGTCATCAAAAAGAAATCTGGTAAAAGGAGACTATTGCAAGATTTTAGAGCCATTAATAATGAGATGGTTATTATGGGACCTGCTCAATCAGGGATTCCTCAATTGTCTGCTTTGCCAATAACCTGGTATGTTTTAGTTATAGATATTAAACATTGTTTTTTTTTTCAATTATAATTCATCCTAAGGATAGTCCAGGTTTTGCTTTTACTATCCCTGCACTGAATCATGAAGGTCCTGATCAGAGATATGAATGGAAAGTACTCCCTCAAGGGATGGCTAACAGCCCAACTATGTGTCATATTTATGTTAACAAAGTAATCCAGCCACTTATAAATCAAAATTCTGAACACAAATATTTCACTATATGGATGATGTATTATTAGCACACAAAGCTAAAAACACATTGCTAGAAAGTTATGCCACACTTACAAACTTATTAAAAATTATAATGTAGAGATAGCAATAGATAAAGTACAATTAAATTTTCCAATTAATTATTTAGGAGTTCTGTTATCCTCAACCATGGTCAGTCCACCAAAAATTCAAATACGAGTAGATCAACTCAAATCACATAACGACTTTCAAAAGTTATTAGGAGACATTAATTGGATAAGGCCTTATCTAGGTATACCAACAGGAGAGTTGGGACCTTTATTTGATATCCTAAAAGGTCTATCAGATAAAAATTCACCCCGCATGTTAACATCTGAAGCAAGAAAGGCATTAAAAATCAATGAAACATATATGGAAAATATGCATTTGGATAGAATTGATATAAGTTTGCCTTTATTATTTATTGTACTACCAACAAAAAATATTCCTACAGGAGTATTTTGGCAAGAAGGTCCATTATTATGGATACATTTATCTTATTCTCCTTACACTATTCTTACTAGGTATCCTGAGGCTTTAGGATAATTAATACTCAAAGGAATTAAAGCAGCAAAGGGAGTGTTTGGAATTTCTTCCAATAAAATTTTTACTCCATATACTCTGAATCAAATTGATGAGTTAGCTAATGAGTTAAATACTTGGGCAATAATCATGGTCCAATCTAATGTTTCATTTGATAACCACTTACCATCTAACCTTTTATTGTCTTTTTGGTCATCGCATCCTGTAAATTCTCCAAAATTGAGAAGAAAAACACTTATCATGAATGCTTCAAATATATTCACTGATGTATCAAATAATGGTACAGCAGCAATAGTTATACCTGATAAAACTTATAAATTTTTAGTACCCAAACAATCAGCTCAAAAGGTAGAGCTTAATGCAGTATTACAAGCTTTTGAGATATTTAAATATTCTGTATTTAATTTATTTTCCGATAGTCAGTATATAGTTAATGCTATAGTATCCCTTAAAGTTGCTGGTAAGATTTCTCCTTTCTCTACTGTTTTCTCTTTACTTTCCAATATAAAAAGTCTAATCTGGGACAGAAAAGATCTATTCTTTATAAGACATATCAGGGCACATCCAAAAAGAAGATGATTTGACTCAAGGCCTTATCAGCTGATATCCAAAATTCCAGTTTGACTATCCTTACATCTGAGATAGAACCAGGATGCTTTTTTCATTATCTATTTTATTATTGCCCTTTCCCACATTCTATTTTGTTTTTTGAGCTCATACAGACCTAGTTTAATGTTTTGCTGATCAGTTCTATTTTTTGACAAAAGAGTTTTTGAACATTGCAATGGAGATTTCACGTGTAAAATGTTATAAGGCCTTTACTATTAGGCTATGTGTTGTATGTATTATATTATGTGTGCACACTTGTGTTTTGTGTTATATGTTTGAATGTTCGTATGTCCATATATGATATATGATGAGCGCTCATAAAAAAAATGGATCCAAATATTTTTTTATTCACATTATTTAAATGGTTTAATTTAAATTGGGTAAAGAGCTGTTGAGGTTTGTTTTAAAATTTGAAAAAAAGGAGGTTAACAGATCTGTTTCCTTTCTTTCACCTTTCCTTTTCATTATATTTAATAATTATCTTCAAGACAATGTAAATAGTTAAGAAAATTGTTTTCTTTCAGTGCCTTCTGGAATGTTACATAATTTTTCTTTAGCCATTATTGCCAGAATTCCTATCTTCATCCCAGTGCTGGTGAAATCAAAGATAAAACCAATCTACAGCTTCTGCAATAGCCATCACTGAAATGCTTGCAGAACTTGCCTAGACACATTGAGAACTCTCCTGTATGCATTGTAAACTACCTGTTTGTGCAGCGACTTGTGGTAGTGTTCGGGTATATTTGCTGATGATGTCATCGGTGGTACAATTTTTCCAAAAGGAGCCATCAATTGGCTTGGTGTATCTTCCTCTCTTCTGTGTGTCATTATCGTCCAGCTAATGTTTGGGGGCCATTAGAGGTGAGGCAAAGAACCTCACCACCCCCCGGTGGTACAAAGACCTCTCCACAGGTGTTGCTGTAAACTGGACCGGTAGTCAGTGATGGGTAAGATCCAATTGCAATGGTACCAACATAACGGGTAAGGACCATATGTACTATTGGACAACCTAAGGCAGGCACTGTCCCTAAGCCACATGTGTGTTGTTTAAACAGAGAGGGGGAGATGTTGAGAGCCACATCCGAAGGGACCCCAGCAAAATTCCAGAAGCCAGCAAACTTCCAGCTGCTGGCTGATGATTGGCTCACAGCAACATCTAGCTGATTGGCTCCTCTGCGGTGATGCTCATTGGGCTGTTTCCCTGCCCTTTCAGACCACGGAGTTGCTCATTAGGGGACTTATTTGGCTTTGCCCACATGACCTAGCCAATCGGCCTCAAGAGCAGGAGGATTGTGGGAGGTGGAGAGAGGCTTGTGTGGGAGGAAGAGGCTTTTGGGAAGCCAGTGGTGGCAGTTGGGGCTCTGAGGGTTTTTCCTGAGAAGCTGTTTTGTTTGGCGTGTGTGGTTTTAAAAATAAAGTTAGTTTCTTTTGACAAGTGGCTCCTGATTGTGCCCAGCAAGACTGCGGCATTATCCTAATATTTCTACAGTAACTGCCCCAGTTTAACAGCAATGCAAGTAGACTCTTATGGGACATGATTTGTATTTTGATGTTCATTTTTATTCAACACTGGTACATTACTATTTCTTCAGTTTATGCACATCAGAGGGTATATATTTCTTGCACAAGTTGGCAAATTTATAGGCATTTGTTTCACTTTCAATCATTTCCTGCTTCAGAACACATGCATTACTCCAGGTTTCTTAACTGGTCTATTCGTGAGACTTCTTTCCAAACATATTATTTCCGATTTTCTTTATAATTGTTTAAGCAAAACTCACACACCCTTCATGATAAACCATAACTATCATTTCACAATTAGATGTATAACTGTTTGGAATGAATGATTGTATATCAATATAAGATTTCTTATATATTTTCTGATATCAATTCAATCCATGATTTAAAGTGGAACCAGTTATATTATTTATTCACAGTATGGTCTATTCATGCATTATCTATATTCATAGACACAGGGTACACCTCTTTGTACCCCCAATACTAATTTATACGTTTTCAAAATATTGCTCCCAGTAATAGAGGAAGAAATACTCATGTCACCTGATCTAAATATGCATGTTATCACAGTAATATTCTGGACGCAAAATGCAAAATTCACACGTGTGATTGTACCAAAGCCTAAATGGACACTGAACATGGATTACTAAAAACACCCATGTCCAGCTTGCATAATGCTCTCAAATGTCAATCCTATCGGTGACTACATATTTGTTTCTTCCTAATATATTCAACCTCAAAACTGTTGAAAATGTCTAATACTATCACTCACCCTGTACTTTGCCTGTTTTCCTAATGTCTCTATTGATATCGGCTTTCCTACATATTTTCCCCAGTTCACCATTGTGACTGACCCTTCACATGTGCTGACATTGATATTCACTCTCTAACCAAAACCCAATTGCTAAAGAACTTTTGGTACAAATACTAAATTCACCCTTGTTCCAAAATCTACCGACTATCTTCCTGATCCTATTGATTATCCCTGTTTGAGTGGATGTTCTCCTCTACATTCAATCATCCAAGGTACAAGTCCTATGGCATTGTATATCGACTTATCTGAGACATGTGTGCAGAACGTAATTTAAAGCTATGTATCGCAATCAATTGCCCAATGCACTTCTGAGCTTCAAATCTCACCTAGATTTCTGTTTACATACTTATATTTCACCTCTGTATTCCTATAAATATTGCAGGTTCCCAATACCATTATTCATCCCACAGAATGATTCCTAAACCAAATCGATCCTGTTATTATCCCTAACCATACACTGTTGCCTCAATCTAACATTACAAAAGAGCAGGGACAGAGTTCATCTTACAATACAGGAATGTAGGGGATCTTACACCTGCTGAGAACCTCAAATTTCTATGCAGAAATGATCCCTGGAGAAGATGTAGGCAGCTATGAAGGACCTGAGAGAGCAAAAGCCATCTTCCATGGCAAACACCTTGTGATAAGGAAGGGATGTGTATGAATCAGCCTCTCTTTTCTTAATGTAGAGAAGATGGACCAAACCAGACCTGCGTGGAGAGGTGTTCCCGGGTGGCCATTGTTGATATACCATTCAAACTTGTCAAAGTGTCACAGGAAGTAGGGGCAGCCTCCATCTCATGAGACCCATGAAAGCAACTGTTAGGACAAAGTGGTTGCCAAGGCAGTGATCTCATTCAGTTCCTGAAGGAGGTGACCTACCTAACTTCGTTGGTGATGTAACTCTCTGAAATTGGGATCCAAGAAGCCAGGCACCCAGAGCCAGTCCCAGTCCCAGTCCCAGTGGTCGAACTTGTTTGGATTTACCAAGGACAGAGTCAGTCTTTCTTGGTACCTAATGATATGAGGATGGCCAAATGCCAGTAGAGCTCAGAAAAGGGGCCTTTCCCTAGATAGCAGGTATTGGCTCAATGCTGCCTGCTGACAACTTCGTAGAGTGGGCCAAGAAGAACAGATCTGAGACAGGCCAGGCCATTTTGGGGCAACATAGTATGGCCCACCAGTCAGAGGACACTCCAGATAGTCACAGACCTACTTGGGGGAAGGAGGTGCTTTTGTGGATGTGGATGTGAGTTTGTGGTTTTGTCTCATGTTCTGAAAATAGGTAGGAATGGTGGTTTGTATGGTTTGGAGTTGACTGTTTCTAGGAAGTCGTTTGGCAAGGCGAGTGTTTCTATGTCTGTGTATCCACTGTGTTCGTGGTTGTAGCCTTTAGAAAAGAGAATGCATCAATGGAGGTTTCCTGTCTAGTTGGAAGCTTCCCAGCATTCATCCTGCCCACTTTATAAATGGACTGTGGCTTGCCTTATGGATGGGCAACACCTACTATCTTCCTAAGGTCCTCTACACATCTTGATTTCTGGCCTCTCTCCAGAATAGGCTCATGGTTTTGTGGCCAAGATATGTACCACCTCCAAAATCTGTTACATGGCCATGTAATGGATAGCTGAAGGGAATGGGAACATCTCAGAAAACTCAGATATCAGTGTAACCAGTAAAGTCTCAGTTTAAAAACCTTGCTTTGGCCCATTTGCTTACCTATGGTTATGTTGCCCTGAATGTCAGGAAGGTATTTGCCTCAGGCCACCCCTTTCTGAAGCCTGAAGAAAACATTTTTCAAATGGAAATGAATGGGCATTACCTGTGGATCTTTGCTTAATTGCTTTGGAAAGAGATGTGTCTGAATCAGCCTCTTGGCCCTGTGTGAGGTTGGGGCTTTGATTCTCAGAAGGTGATAGATCTAAAGAAAGATCCCATGTGTGCTTGGGTGTTCTATTGCCTCCAACTGACATAAAGGATTTATACCCGACAATCAGTAGGATTAAATTGGAGAATCAGAACAGTATTAACGGCAGGCCTATTTGATCACTCCTGGTTCACAGGAAGGGTGTCTAGGTCACCCTGACTTTAGGCAAATGAGGGGCAAGGGAGTTTATTTTGGAAACTGTCTTGGGCTTCGCCCCTCATGGAAAATTCCATTCAGAGGTTACGATGAGTGTCTATATGGAAGATGATGAGGGCCATGTGGCAGTGTTTTGGTTTTAATTGTGGTCATTTGTGTGCTGGTTGGAAGAGATGACTGGGTACACCTGGACCTGAACTCTGGTGTGATTCCCCTTAGAGACTGAGTTCTGGAACTGACTTCAGGGAAGTATTGCCATTAATTTTGGTGGGATTTTAGGAGGCCACACATGAGAGTCGCCCTTGGAAACTGAGATCTAGTCTCAGGGTGTCTTTCCACAGTGCACTGGGAATCTCCACCAGGATATAAGACGATTTTATTCTGAAAGACTTGGCAACCATAGTAAAGAGTCAAAACACATATTGAACTCACATTGAGTACACATCAATGGGTCAGGCTTCATGTGACATTTTGGCCACTCGTTGGGAAGCGTTGCCTTTTAGAGTTCTCCAGAGCTTTCATCCTCACCATTTAATGGTTCCTGAATGAATTGAAAAACCAGTGCATCCAACTTGATACTTGAAAAATGGCTAGATAAATACCATGAAATTTTTGAAATTCCCATGACCAGGTGGCACTGGAGAACCTTTGGATGTCCTGTTGCTGATCATGAGTGTACCAGACAGTGCCTTGAATCACTGGGTTTCATGAAAATGGTGTAAAACAGAGATGCCAGTAAGTTGGAATTTGCTGAGTAGTGGGCCTAGAACAGTGGTGGGCAGGTGTGTGATTAAACATCTGTGTTGGTGTCATGTGGATTGGCCATTGGCTTCCAAATGTCTTTTGACTGACATGGTGCAGCCAGCAGACCCTTGCATGTAAAGGCATCTTGTTATATGGAGAGGTTTCAGGGCAATGTTCAGAATCAAGTTGCTAGGGACAAGGGGGAAGTCTATGTTGGATATAAGACTGGTTGGTGCATTCTCCTGGCAGACCCTGACCCACCACACATGACAGAACTCCCTCAAGCACTGTGTCCCAGTTGAACTACTTGTATTTCGTGAAGCAAACACCAAACTCCCATTGCAGCAGCTAGAAAGACCATGAAAAATGGAGGATGACCACATGGCTTCAGAGTCCACACAGGAAGACACTTAGCCCCCATTGGCCACAGTTTACATACAAAGAGAGAATTCTGCACTACTGCCTCATGTTCATTAAAGAATAAGAAAACATGTGCTCCAGGTTACATAGATGCAGACCCAGCTTTGATGGTCTCACTGCAAAGGAAGCTAAAGCTCCTGACTACAACATATATTTCCAGTGCCCAAACTCAGAGGCAGTTTCTCATAAGTCTTCCGGTGAGCAGAGCACCATGTTTGTGAAGTGTTTACCTTGTCCCTTACTTTTGGAATCTCTTCTACCACCCCCAAAGTTGTGAACTCCTGAGCATATTCCATTCCAGATAAGTATTTATAGATTTTCTAACTCTTCTCCTCTAATTGTGTCTAACTTGGGGCGAAGGTAATGTCAAGGCATTGTTCTTGATGAGAGTGGGATGATTATTTTAGCACATATTTGCATAAACATTGGATTCATTTTCCTAATTTTCATTCGAAATACTGAATCACTCCCACTAACCCATACCCTACTAGACTCTATATTCTGACTCCTAATCCTAATATAATGGAGAAAAATAACCCAAAATGAATAGACATACAAGCATTTCAGAGGAGGCATGGTGTATAATTGGACTTGCCTTTTGCATTATGTAGAATTGGAGTTATAAATCTAGTCAATTTTTTGTTGAAATAGTTCTCCATGTGTTTTTTTAACTTTTGTTGTTTGTTGTTCAAAACATTATATAGTTCTTGATATATCATATTTCACACTTTGATTCAAGTGAGTTATGAACTCCCATTTTTATCCAGTATATAGTTTGCAAAATCATATCAGTTACCCATCCATTGATTTACATATTGCCATACTAGTGTCTGTTGTATTTTGCTGCCTTTCCTATCCTCTACTATCCCCCCTCCCCTCCCCTCCCCTCCCATCTTCTCTCTCTACCCCCTATACTGTAATTTATTTTTCCCCCTTGTATTTTTCCCTTTCCCCTCACTTCCTCTTGTCCGTAATTTTGTATAACCCTGAGGGTTTTCTTCCATTTCCATGTAATTTCCCTTCTCTCTCCCTTTCCCTCCTACCTCTCATCCCAGTTTAATGTTAATCTTCTTCTCATGCTCTTTATCCCTACTCTGTTCTTAGTTACTCTCCTTATATCAAAGAAGACATTTGGCATTTGATTTTTAGGGATT
Organism: Callospermophilus lateralis; assembly: GCF_048772815.1. NCBI lineage: Eukaryota > Metazoa > Chordata > Mammalia > Rodentia > Sciuridae > Callospermophilus > Callospermophilus lateralis. The sequence goes on along the minus strand of NW_027513823.1, from coordinate 58,454 downwards.
GGCTTCCTTCACTTAGCATAATCTGGTCTAATGCCATTCATTTCCCTGCAAATTCTATGATTTTGTCATTTTTTAATGCTGAGTTAAACTCCATTGTGGCCTCTGGCGTGCGCCCAGGTTTCCGTTTCTGTCTTCCTGTTTGTTAATTTCTGGCCTATTTATTGTTGTGACCAAGACCTTAGTCAATGCCTTAGTCTGTCTTTTGCATCTCTCATCTTCCCTTTGCTCCCTTTCTTTCTCTTTGTTTCTCTCATATAGTATACTTTCTCGGCTTCTCTGACTAAATCTCCCAAAGTCATATCTTGTGATCCCTCTAAGAGTTGTAACTTTCTTTTAATATCCAGGGCAGCTTGCCCAATGAAGGCCATCATGACAGATGCCTTTTGATCCTCTGCCTGAGGATCAATAGGGGCTCGAGCCTTTGACTGAGGGGGAAACCTGTCCTCAGGGAAGACTTAAAAACGCGGAGCTTGCGATTGCCTCAGCAGACACCACCGAAAGACAGATCCAGGAGGAGAGTGGGGATGACACATGGTGAGTGACCCACCATGGGACAAGCAGTTTCGTCACATGATTTGTTTTTGTCAGGCCTCAAGGAGGCCCTCAAGACATAGGGGGCACATGTTAAGAAAAAGGACTTAAAATTATTCTTTTCATACATAGGAGAATTGTGTCCATGGTTTCCCCCTGAAGGGTCCATTGATGGTAGAAAATGGCTTAGAGTAGGAGACTGTTTAAACCATTTTTTTTGTTGTTGTTGAAGAAAAAGTCCTAGAACAAAGGTATATTAGACCTTTTGTAGACATTAATATTTTATAAGATTTTTAAACACCTAGAGAAATTTGTAAGTTTGAATTTAAAGACATTTATATTTATCTGTTTATCCAATTTAAATTGAACCATTTAAATCACGTGAATTAAACATCTTTGGATCCACTTTGAAATAGTAAGCTTGCCTTAATTTGATTTTAATTGGAGTCAGTGGTCTTTTCTTGCATCCTGGTCTAATATTTTGTAGTTTCCCATCGAGATGACCCTGCCCCAATAGATCACAAGACCAGACTACTGGAAATTCTGAAGCTGGCCTTCCCTCCAGGGCTCCGGCATGGAGAGGCAATTTCCAAGGCCTTGGTGTGAGATTTTGTTCCAGGGAGCACTGCAGTGAACCACCGCCCTGAAACTATTAGCAAGCACATGGTGGAGGAGGCCTCCATAGGTAAGTGGCGCCTATATAACATCTGATATCCGGTTAAGGGAGATCTCTTCTGATGACAGAGTGGTGTCCTGGGGAGACACACATATACTCCTGTCTGGTACAGTAACGAGAATCATTCTGTCCTCTGTTATGTTCTGTATGGAATTCCTCTGAAAGCATAGAGAGGTGCCAATGGGCACACAGGAGCTCCTATCCCAGAGCTTTAGCAAGACGTTGCATAGTTCCTCTGTTTTTCTGTTTCTGCGCTGGTTTTCTATTTTTTTGTGTGTTTTGTTCTGTGTTTCATATGTTTTTTTTTTTTTGGTTTGTTTTAGTGTGTTTTGTTGTGTGATTTCTGTGGTAAAACTTAACTGAAAATGGGTAATAAAGCAAGTAAACTGACACCCATTTGGACTGTGTTTTAAAGAACTGTGATGAACTTTAATACCCTTTGTTAAGCAGGATGAGAGAAACCCCTAGCCGGCTGCCTGGAGCACACCCACTGCAGAGGGCAATGCCTGCTGGGGACCTAAGAACTGAGTATCTCCCAGGTTAACACGTGAAACTCCTTAAAACCCCTTGTCCCTTCAGATCGATAGAATCACAACCATTGGGCAGAGACCACTGTTTTTCTCCTTTGTTAGCAAAGCAGTAAATCTCCCTTTTTCTTTTTCTCAAACCCTGTCCTCATTATTAAATTGGTATTAATTGGCTTCAAAATCAGGAACCAAACTTTAAGTTACAATTTTTGGTACCCCCCACACCCCGGAACTCTTTGAGAGCTGACTACTGAAATGTTAGGAGACGGAGCGTGCTTGGGGTGGAACCGAACAAGAGGAGCTAATCCTGTAAGTGAAAGGAGGGTCTGAGGGACTTCCAGTAGCTGCCCAAGCCCTGTTGCTTCAGAGAATTACCTACTTCCTTCCCTGCACTGTAAGGATTTTGCCATCTCTGTTTTCTTAAAAAAGAGAAAAAGAAAAAGGGGACACTAAATACAGTAAAGTCACCATGGAGACCCTTGATTTTACATTTCAGGTTGTCCCTCTGTGAAAACATCTGGTTCCCTTGTGGGAAAATCTATGGTGCCACTGGTGTAGGAGATTTTTCTCTTATCTGCTCTGGTTTAAAGGCTTCTGTCTGTAAGCCATAGTCTGGAGCTCCTTTCAGTCTGTCTTGTGTCTTTGTTTCTGGCCCTTTAAGACATGTGCAATAATGTGTTGATATTATAAATCATTTCTTGGGAATGATCTTAGCTGAATGTGTATCTAAATGATGATGTTTTATTGTAACAATCTGGCATCTGAATGGGTTTTTGAAGCATTGCACAATCTTGCAGTTAAAAGTCGGGTTTAGGAAATTTTTTAGTTTATGATTTCAGATAATTCATGCCAGAGAACTTAAATACTTAGGATGGAAAACTAGAGAACTCTACTTCCAAGTTGGCAAGTAACTTCCCAATCATTCAGGCTTTTTTTTCACCAATTTTTAATTGGGTAGCCTGGGAAAATGTCACTGTGTGTACCAGTGCATTAATTTGGACAAGGATAGTAAATCATAGTATGGTATCTGTTGACAAAACAAGATATAAAGATGTAAAATTTTGTAAACTGTGTCTTAAACTTGTATCATAAAATTTTGTGAATTTTGTCTTAAAATTGTATTATAATTTTCAACATCTGAACCTGAAAATTATGGTTGAAATGCCTTAGGCCTGAGGTGTCTGCTCAGAATAGCAGCTTTTTCCTGCTCCTTCCAGACCTCAGCCAGGACTTATGTTGAATGGCAAATGAAAGAGGCCTGCAAGCTCAGTAGGAGAGTGATCTGAGGCCTAAAAAAATTAAATTGTATGGTATTTACTAATTAATGGCCAGTCAATTTTTCTAGGACTCTTATTTTTTCCTTAGATTCTTTATTTTTTTTTGAGCTCATGATTTTGATCCTAAAGACCTAGGATGATGTTTTTCTGACCAGTTCTATCTTTGACTAACTGTGTAGTTTTTGAAACATTGCAATGGATATTTCACCTGGAAAAGCTACAAGGCCTTTACTATTACTACGTGTGCACAATTTTGTTGTGTGTTGTATGTCTATATATTCATATGTCCGTATATCATATATATGATACACAAATTAACATTTATAAAGAGCACTCATTAAAACAAAAACGCTCATAAAAACAAATTTTAAAAAGTGGATCCAAAGATCTTTAATTCAAGTGATTTAAATAGTTGAATTTAAATTGGATAAAGAGATAAAAATAAATGTCTTTAAATTTAAGCTTACAAGTTTTTCTAGGTGTTCAAAAATCTAATAAAATATTAATGTCTACAAATGTTCTAATATGCCTTGGTTCTAAGACTTTTCCTTCAACAAAAAAATGGTTTACACTGTTCAATATATTTGTCTAATATATTGATAAATAAGTAAAGTAAATTTGATATGGGATTACTCATTCATGAGTACTTTTGTTAGATATCTGATTGATTTACTAAGGTCTGTATAAGTTTGTACTAATGTCTGTATAAGATTGTAATAATCAGTCATGTGTTAAAGAGACAAAAATTTCTTAAAACATAAGTTTACCCATAACATTGTGTTTATTAAGTTTTATTTTTTCTAGAGCAAGCAACCATAAAAATTAAACAATTGATTAAATAAGAACTGTTATTTTAGAGCACTGTACTGCCATTTATTTAAAAGCTAAACTTGGTTAATGTAGAAACTTCAATGTAATTGTGATGCTATTAATGTGCTCATATCTTTCAGGTATACGAATCTGTAAGGTAGAAACTTTAAAAGAGCATTATTTCAAGCTGGTGTTCTGAAGTTGTATGGTAAAAAAATATATTGGGCATTCATTTACTTCTTATCAATAAGATATGTAAAGTTGTATGTTACTTTTTACATTGGGGAACAATTTAAATGTATTTTTATGTTAATGAGAGTCTAATCTATATAAAGGTTAAAAACTTTCAGCCTTTCTTAAATTCATGTTTTAAATGTGATATCATATGGTGTTAACTAATGTTCATGTGACCTCAAATAATATATGTAATCTTTGTAAAATGATATTTAAAAAAACAAAGATCATCTTTAGAAGTAAAACACTTAAGTTTTATAAAGAGCCCTGCCTTACCTGAGATAAGGCTCTGTGTCCCATCTTACTATATGTGAGAATGACTACGAAAGCAGTAGGTCAGATATTATTTCATTTAAAGTTATGTTCAAAAGTTGTTTTTTTTTTCTGTCAAGATTTCTAGGATCTCAAACAGGGGATATAATGTATAACTCAGCTTAAAACTTCAGGGTAGCTATTACACGAACTAAGTATTTTTACTCTTGTTAAAAAATTTTATTTTGTAATTTCCTTATAAGTGATCTAAAGATTCCTTGTTAGTGTTTTACAGAAGTGTTGCTTTAAGAACACAACATGGGTTAATTTAAGATAATAAGTCATCACCTACAAGACAGACAGAATAATACAGATCCCAGTTAATAAAAAAGATAAATAATTATAAAGTTATAGACATTAAAGCCCAGTACTCTTAATATAAGGCTGTTAAAATTTATTTGCTGGATGATTAAGATTAGGATTTATATTAAAGTTACATGAAAAGGGACAAGAAAACCAATGTTTGGCTCTTGCCCTCTGAGTCAGTCTGAATCCAGGGAACAAGGGACTTCTCAAAGACCTTTGCATCTCTGGGCCTCATATCTTCCCAATTAGGGAGATTAATGAGACCCCTGGAGAACAGAAAGCCAATCAGTGCATTTGCTAAGAAGAGGAGAGTCATCAGAGAAGGGAGACATCCCTGATGCTTCCAAGGGTAGCCACATGGTCAAGCAAGACCTGGACCCACCTAGCGCAAATGGCACTAGCAGAACTGAGAAGCTGCTCTCAAGTTTCCCCAGGAATGACTCCCATAAAAGCTTAGCTGACTGTTAACAATAGATAGAAACAAAAGTCAGTTTGACTGTTTCATGATAAACACTTAGGAAAGACAGTTAAAACCAAAATACAGCCATTCCTGGGCATTTTAAATAATAATATTAATAATAATAATAATAATTTTTTATACACATTATGTTAGCCTCCCAAAATAAGTAAGACTGGAGGCTACAAAGAAGGATTCCCAGAAACGAATGCCTGATAACTATAAAAAGAGACTATCAAGAGGAGCTGCCAGAGGCAGAAATTTTTAGTTTAAGGCCTACAGATATTCCTAACCTACAGGTAGGGTTGGTGTTTGCTAGTACGATTATCCAGCCCTGAGTAACAGAATTAAAGGTTTCTCTATTACACACAGAGGTCATACTAGTAAAATGATTTTGCAAGATCAGATGATATTAAATCATTAAACTGTATCTTATGGAGAGGGATAACTGTAACACTAAATGTTAAATATTAAGTCGACAGTCCTGATAACTGGGAATATTAAAGCATGCTGAGGGAAGTTCTATACAGTGACATGTTCCAGCTGCTGCAACATTTTTTCAGTACTCATGGTTCTTGTTTCTCACACAGAAGAACCCATCCCCAGATGAATTTACAACCTGTTGTTCCCCAACCAGACTTCAAAACGAACTGATTTCTAAAAGGCAACTCATGTTCCTCAACTGACTTCTAAAAGGCAACTCATGTCCCTTATACTGTGCCCACTCACGTCACTCTCTCTCAGCTCAGAAGAAGCCAAAATGAGTGACGCCTCTCGTCTTACAACTATGGAGCCAAAAATAAATAGAATATCAATATAAGTAATTAATTAAGTCAGGTAAAACCAGGAATCCAATTTTGGGTGAGTTCTAAAAATTTGGAGACTGTTACCTGAGGGATTAAAATTCCCTCATTGCTCTTTCCCTACCCTATCAAAAATTTGGAAGGGACACATTAAAAAAGGGGGAATGATTTGCATTTCTCTGACTGCTAGAGATGGTGAGCATTTTTTCATATACTTGTTGATTGATTGTATGTCCTCCTCTGAGAAATTTCTGTTCAGGTCCTTGGCCTATTTTTTGATTGGGTTATTCATTATCTCATTGTCTAATTTTTTTATTTCTTTGTATATTCTGAATATTAGCGCTCTGTCTGAAGTGTGAGGAGTAAAGATTTGTTCCCAGGACGTAGGCTCCCTATTTACCTCTCTTATTGTTTCTTTTGCTGAGAAAAAACTTTTTAGTTTGAGTAAGTCCCTTTTGTTGATTCTAGTTATTAACTGTTGTGCTATGGGTGTCCTATTGAGGAATTTGGAGCCCGACCCCACAGTATGTAGATCATAGCCAACTTTTTCTTCTATCAAACGCCATGTCTCTGATTTGATATCAAGTTCCTTGATCCACTTTGAGTTAACTTTTGTGCATGGCGAGAGTAAGGGATTCAGTTTCATTTTGTTGCAAATCTCACTCCAGTAAGATTGGCAGCCATTAGGAAGTCAAACAGCAACAAGTGCTGGCGAGGATGTGGGGAAAAGGGTACTCTTGTACATTGCTGGTGGGACTGCAAATTGGTGCGGCCAATTTGGAAAGCAGTATGGAGATTTCTTGGAAAGCTGGGAATAAAACCACCATTTGATCCAGCTATTCCCCTACTCGGTCTATTCCCTAAAGACCTAAAAAGAGCACACAATAGGGACACTGCTCCATCCATGTTCATAGCAGCACAATTCACAATAGCAAGACTGTGGAACCAACCTAGATGCCCTTCAATAGACGAATGGATAAAAAAAAATGTGGCATTTATACACAATGGAGTATTACTCTGCATTAAGAAATGACAAAATCATAGAATTTGGAGGGAAATGGATGGCATTAGAGCAGATTATGCTAAGTGAAGCTAGCCAATCCCTTAAAAACAAATGCCAAATGTCTTCTTTGATATAAGGAGAGTAACTAAGAATAGAGTAGGGACGAAGAGCATGAGAAGAAGATTAACATTAAACAGGGATGAGGGGTGAAAGGGAAAGGGAGAGAGAAGGGAAATTGCATGTAAATGGAAGGAGACCCTCAGGGGTATACAAAATTACATAAAAGAGGAAGTGAGTGGAAAGGAGAAAAATTTAAGGGGGAGAAATGAACTACAGTAGAGGGGGTAGAGAGAGAAGAGGGGAGGGGAGGGGGGAGGGGGGATAGTAGAGGATAGGAAAGGCAGCAGAATACAACAGACACCATAATGGCAATATGTAAATCAATGGTTCTGCAACTGATGTGATTTTGCAATCTGTATATGGGGTAAAAATGGGAGCTCATATCCCACTTGAATCAAAGTGTGAAATATGATATATCAAGAACTATGTAATGTTTTGAACAACCTACAATAAAAATTAATTTAAAAAATATTAAAAAGCAAAAAAAAAAATGGGGGGGGAATGATAAACACAACCTGATCATTTATTAAAATTGGGAGCCATCTTGCCACAAAGTCATGAAAAGATAATTTTGCTTTCCTATAAATTACTGCAAATTCTGAATCTGCTTGGAATGCCTGTCGGTGCCTTGAACTCACCCATGCCTGGCTCTCTGACCAGATAGCAGCCCTCTCTGAAAATTTAGTGACACCTCATAAATATTGGCCTTCTCTGGCCAGACAACGACTCTCGTGAGTCTCTAATGGTCCTCATAAATTCTGATGATGGGGCCAGCAAAAAAAAAAAAATTGTAAACTAGCAATAGCGTGATGCTTCTCCGAGTTCTGTTATCTGTAACCCCCCTTTTGTGTAACTTACTGGACTATAAAGCTGGGCTGTAGGAAAGGTGGGGTTGCTGTCTTGTTTCTGCCATTTTGAGAGGGATAGGCAGCTCAGCCAGTGGAAAAATAATAAGCTTGCTTTAATTTGATTTTAATTGGAGTCAGTGGTCTTTTCTCCTGTCCTGGTCAAACAGGTAAACACTCCACAAACATGGAGCTCTGCCGGCCTAAAACTTATTGAGAAACTCTCCCTGACCTTGGGCACTTGAAATATATGTTGTTGTCAGGAGCTTTAGCTTCTTTGTAGTGAGACCATCAGAGCTGGGTCTGCATCTATGTGACCTGGAGGACATGGTTTCTTATTTTCCAATGAACATGAGGCAGGAGTGCAGAATTCTCTCTTTGTAGGGAAACTGTTGTCACTGAAGGCTAAGTGTCTCCCCATGTGGTATGTGAAGCCATTTGCGCATCTTCCACATTTCATGGTGTTTCTTGCTGCTGCACTGGGGGTTTAGTATTTGCTTCATGAAATACAAGGAGATCAACAGGGACTCAGTGCTGGAGGGATTTCTCACACGTGTGGTGGGTCAGGGTCTCCAGGAGAATCCACCAATGAGGCTTATATCCCACATAGCTTGCCCCCTCAACCATTGCAACCTGATTCTGAACACGGCCCTGAAACCTCTAAATATAACAAGATGTCTTTATACGAAGAGATCAGACATATAGGGATTACTGGCTGCACCATGTCTGCCACAAGACATTTGGAAGTCAATGGCAGATCCAAATGGCCCCACCAGAGATATTTTATGACACAACTGCACACCACAGCTCTGGGTCACTACTCAGCAGGTGCCAACATACAGGATTCTTTCTTCTACACCATTTTCATGAAACCCAGTCAATCAAGGCACTCTCTGGTACACTCATGATCAGCAACTGGACATCCAAATGTTCTTCAGTGCCACTTGGTCATAAGAATTTCAAAAATTTCATGGTATTTATCTAGCCATTTTTCAAGGATGAAGTTGGATGCACTGTGAGTTTCAATTCTTTCAGGAATCATTAAATGGTGAGGAATTTCATTTCAATGAAAGCTCTGGAGGACTCTCACAGGCAAGGCTTCCCATGGAGTGGCCAAAAGGTCACATGAAGCCAGGCCCATTGAGGTCTACAATGCTAGGTCCATGTGTGTTTTGAATCTCAACTATGGTTGCCAAGTCTTTCAGAATAAAATCATGTGATATCGTAGCTGAGATTCCCAGTGTTCTGTGGAGAGCCACCTGGGCCTATATCTCAGTTTCCAATGGGGACTCTCATGCGTGGCCTCCTGAAATCCCAACACAATTCATGGCAATTCTTCTCTGAGGTCAGGTCCAGAACGCAGTCTCTAAGGGGAATCACACCAAAGTTCAAGCCATGGTGGACACAGTTATGTCTTCCAACTGCCACACAAATGACCACAATTAAAACCAAAACACTTTCACATAGCCCTCGTCTTCTTCCATGTAGACACTCATCAAATCCTCTGGCTGGACGTTTCCAAAAGGGGTGAAGTCCAAGACCCTGTCCAAAATATGCTCCCTCGCCCCTATGTTGCCTAAGGTCAGTGTGGCCTAAACACCTTTCCTGTGAACCAGGAGTGATCAAATAGGCCTGACCTTATTACTGCTCCACTTCTCCAATTTGAGGCCTACTGACTGCCAGGTATAAATTCTTTATATGAATGGGAGTCATGAAAAAACCCAAGCATCTATGGTCTAGCCTTTGCAGGCCAGGATGGAGGTCAGGAACCTTACAGAAGATGGCGAGAGACTTCATACACAATGACTGCTATTTTGACCATTTTGTATTTGTAGCACACATGGAATCTTACCTTAGATCCATCAGGTGTTAAGAATCTAAGCAGCAGCCTCACACAGGTTCACGAGGCTGATTCAGACACATCCCTTTTGGAAGCAATTAAGCAAAGAGCCACAGGTGATGCCCATTCATTTCCATTTGAAAACTGTTTTCTTAAGGCTTCACAAAGGGGTGGCCTGAGGCAAAGACCTTCCTGACATTCAGGGCAATGAAGCAATAGGTAAGCAAATGGCCCAAAGCAAGGATTCTCCACTGAGACTTTACTGGTCACATTGATATCTGAGTTTTCTGAGATCCTCCCATTCCCTTCAGTTATCATGTACATGGCCATGTCACAGTGCTTGGAGGTGGTACATATCTTGGACACAAAACCATGAGCCAATTCTTGAGAGTGGCCAGAATTCAGGAAGAAAACAGAAACGTAGTAAGATAGTAGGTGTTGCCCATCCATAAGGCAAGTCACAGTCCATGCGTTAATTGGGCAGGATGAATGCTGGGAAGCTTTCTACAAGACAGGAAACATCCATTGATGCATTTTCTTTTCTAATGTCTACAACCACGGACACAGTGGGAGAAACAGACATAGAAACACTCGCCTTGTCAAACAATTTACTAGAAAAAGTCCATTCCAATCCAAACAAACCACCTTTCCTACCTATTCTCAGAACATGAGACAAAACCACACACTCACACCCACACCCACAAAGGCACCTCCTTCCCCCAAGTAGGTTTGTAACTATCCAGAGTGTCCTTTGACTGGTGGGTCATACTATGTTCCCCTGATATGGCCTATCCATTCTCAGATCTGGTCTCCTTGGCCAACTCTGTGACGTTGCCAGGAGCATGTGGAGAGCCACTACCTACATTCTCAGGAAAGGTCCCTGGCATGTGGCCATCCTCACATCAGTAGGTACCAAGAAAGACTGACTCTGTCCTTAGTAACACCAAACAAGTGAGCCCACTGGGACTGGGACTTGGATTGGCTCTCAGTGCCTGGCTTCCTGGATCCCAAGTTTAAAGTGTTCCATCACCAAGGAAGTGAGGTAGGTTACTTCCTTCAGGAATTTAATGAGGTCACTGCCTTGGCAAACACATTGTCCTAACAGTTGCTTCCAATGGTTCCATGAGATGGAGGCTGCCCCTACTTCCTGTGACATTTTCACAAGTTAGAATGATATATAAATCAAAGGCACCAAGAAACAGCGCTCCACAAAGGCCTGGTTTGGTCCGTCTCCTGTACATTAAGAGAGAGGCTGATTCAGCCACATCCCTTCATCCTGACCAGGTTTTTTGGCAATGGAAGATGACTTTTGCTCTCTCAGGTCCTTCATAGCTGCCTACATCTTCTTCAGGGATCATTTCTGCATGGACCTTTGAGGTTCTCAGCAAGTGGAAGATCCCCTACATCCCTATATTTTAAGGCCAACTCTGTCCCTGCTCTTCTCTAAAGTTAGATTGAGAAATCACTGTGTGGTTACGGTTAATAACAGTTTCGATTTGGGTTAGGAATCATTCTGCAGGATGAATAATGGTATTGGGAATCTGTGATATTTATAAGAATATAGACGTGAGTTAAAAGTATGGAAACAGAAATCTAGGTAAGATTTGCATCCCAGAAGGGCATTGAGACCTTGATTGGGATACTTAGCAATGTTATACTTTCTGCACAAATGTCTCAGATAAATCCATACACAATGGCATAGAACGTTGTACCTTGGATGATTGAATGTCGAAGAGAACCTCCAGTCAAAAAGGGATAGTCGGTGGAATTAGGAAGATAGTCAGTAGGTTTAGAAAGAAGGGTGAGAATAAGATTTGGAAAAAAGTTCTTTACCAATAGGGTTTCGGTTAGAGAGTGAATATTAATGTCAGCCCATGTTAAGTGTCAGTCACAATAATGAATTTGGGAAAATATGTAGGAAAGGAGGTATCAATAGAGACCTTAGGAAATCAGGCAAATTATTAAGTGAGTCATAGGATTAGGCATTTTCAACAGGGTTGAGGTTGAATATATAACCTTAGGAAGAAAGAAATATGTAGTCACCAATAGAATTGACATTTGAGAGCATTAGGCAACCTGGACATGAATGTTTTTAGTAATTCATGCTCACTTTCCATTTAGGCTTTGTTGAAAATAAATAAAATAGGTACTTGTCTCTTCCTGTTTTTCTGTATGCTTAAGAAAACACTCTTGAAATCTTGAAAACTTTTTGCTAATCTTGTTCCCAGAATGTGCTGTCCCCAACTGCCAAACTGCAGAATGTACACCCTCACCCGTTTACATGCAAACCGCCCACTTGCCCTGACCCATCAATAAACTTCCCTCCCTGCCCTCTTCAAGAAAAGTATATAAGCTCTGCTTAAGCTGTTCTCAGTGCTCTCTGCTCTATTCAAGTGAGGTCTGAGCCCCAGAATTTTGGGCGCTTTGCTGTTGCATGAGACAGTGTCTTGGTGGTCTCTTCCTCCAATGGTCGCCTGACCATTACATCTGAGGGCCCCAGCGAGTTCCAGCAGCGTTGGACGAAAGACCCCCAATAGGCTCATCTCAGGTTAAGTAAGGCGCCACTTTCTTGTTTCAGGTTTCAGGTTAGGGATGGGCAAAATGGCTATTGGTGATGAGCATGAGCTCTCTCTGACGGTGGCTGACAGAAGTGTCACAGAGCCACAGGCCACGTCTCTGGGGGATGCCCCAGAGAACTCGGGAAACCGAGTAACAATAGTCTCCTAAACTCAGTGATATTTTGTTTTGGATTCGGTATTGTCAGCCCATCAGGTTTTCCTGGCTACTCAGTCCTGTTCTCAGTATTGGACGTCCATTGCCTGTCTTTATTGTCTTGTCTTGTCTGTGTCGTGTGTCATTGCTTTCACTATTTGTGTATCTTTCATATGGGACAGAGCACTTCAATGCCTCTGTCCCTGAACCTTGATCACTGGACCAAAGTCTGCTTAAAGGCTCAGAATCTTCTTTTTTTCAGTAAAACGTCAGATCTGGAAGACTCTATGTGTCTCAGAATGACCCACCTTTGGAGTCGGATGGCCCCCAGAAGGATCTTTCTACTTCACACTAATTCAAAACCTCAGAGATATTGTCTTTCAGCCGGGGCCACATAGCCATCCAGATCAACAGCAATATATCTTTAGTTTGCAGGACCTCTGCAAATCTCCTCTTCCATGGTTGAAGCCTTTCCTTGTCCCTGTCCCCGCTCCTACTGGTTCTCCCACTTTTCTATCTCTCAAACCCTCTGCTCCCCCTCCTCCACCCTCTGTTGTCCCTGAGTCTCAAGACTCTACTGGACTCTCTTCCCCCTCCTTATGCCCTGCCCTTGTCCTCCAACCCCAAACACCCTCTAAGTGATTCCCCTGCTGCTGACTCAGACTCTCCACCATTGGAGGAATATAGGCCAGCCCAGCGCCCTCCAGGTGACTACCCCACGGCACACACAGCCCCTCCTTCCTTGGAGGTAGCTGGCCCGGCCAAAAGAACACAAAGTACTCGCCGGGGGGGTTAAACTTTGAAGTGGATACAGGGTAAGTATACTCAGCCCTTAAGGCCCCATTGGGCCATCTATCAAACAAAAAGGACTCTAGTTCAAGGGGCTAATGGCAGTAAATATGGGGCTTAGACAACTAAGAGGACCATGGACCTGGGGAAAGAAAAAATCTATCACTCGTTCCTAGTAATCCCAGAATGCCCGACCCCATTGATGGGCACACATCTGCTCAAAAAGCTCCAGGCCAGAATAACTTTTAACCCTGAAGGCCCCCAAGTGAAATTTCTAAATTTTTCAGTAAAAACTCCTATAGTCACGGCTTTTACTATGTCAGTAGAAGATGAACATCAACTTGTCAAACCCCCCAAGACTGATCAAACAGGCAAGCTACCCCGGAAATGGATAACAGATTACGCAGATGCCTAGGAAAAAAACTGCTGGGTTACACCTAGCCGTGAAACATCCTCCAATAACAGTGGAGTTAAAAACTTCAGCCCCCCCATCAATGTCAAAAAATATCCTCTGAGCAAAAAAGCTAAAGATGGGATAAGGCCCCATATTCAGAAATATCTGGCCTTAAGGGTCCTAAGGCCCTGTCATTTGAACTGGAACACTGCCCTGTTACCAGTATAAAAATCCAGGAACCGGGGACTATCGCACCGTTCAAGACCAAAGAGAGATCTACAACAGAGTGCAGGACATTCACCCCACAGTACATAATCTGTACAATCTGCTTAGCACTCTGAACCATGAGCGGAAATGGTATACTGTTCTGGACTTAAAAGATGCTTTCTTTTGCTTGCCTCTGCATAAAGATAGTCAGTTGCTATTTGATTTCGAGTGGGTAGACCCAGAAACCGGGACGTCTGGTCAACTAACATGGACTAGACTCCCACAGGGGTTCAAAAACTCCCCCACTCTCTTTGATGAAGCCCTCCACATAGACCCCAACAACTTCAGAACTATGCACCCTGACGTCACCCTGCTTCAATATGTCGATCACCTGCAACTGGCAGCCAACACCAAGAAAAACTGTGAGTCTGGAACCCAATTATTATTATACGAGCTTGCTCAACTCTGGTATAGTGCTTCTGCCAAAAAAGCCCAAATTTGCCAGCAAGAAGTAATCTTCCTGGACTATTCCCTTAGGGGCAGTAAGCGATGGCTCACTGAGACCAGAAAACAATCCATTGAGCAGATACCACCCCCATCTAACAGCAGACAACTCAGAGAGTTTCTTGGGACTGCTGGCTTATGCAGCTTATGGATACCTGGGTTTGCGTCCTTAGCTGCTCCTTTATACCCGCAGTTAAAGAGAGATGCCCAATTCTAATGGACCCCTGAGCACCAGCAAGCTTTTGATAACATCTAAGGACACTGACACTGAAACCCTCAACTTCACTGAGCCCAGATTGCATTTTCAGAAAGCCCTAAACTAAGTTAAAAATGTACATCAACTCACTCACCTTGGTTCAAAGAAACTGCAGGCATTCCTGAAGGATCAAGAACAGAGTTTTCCACTAACTGACTCAGAGCGAAAGAAATAACTGAACGGGTAACAAAAGCCTGCCGGGTCTGTCAATTGGTTAATGCTTACCCTTCCAACTTTCCTGCAGGAAAGCACCTACAAGAAACCAGACCAGGACAATTCTTGGAAGTGGACATTACTGAAATTAAGCCAGGAAGTTATGGACTTAAATATCTCCTAGTCTTTGTAGATACATTTTCAGGATGAATTAATTGAAGCCTTCCCCCCCCCCACACACACACACAAAAAAAAAAAACAACAACAACAACAAAATAAATGGCACAAATGGTGGTCAAGAAGATCCTGAAAGATATTTTTCTAAGATACGGACTGGCTAAGGCAATAGGGTCTGATAATGGACTGGCGTTAATTGCCCTGATAAGTCAGGGATTAGCCAGGACCCTGGGGATTAATTGGAAATTACATTGTGCTTATAGACCCCAGAGCTCAGTACAGGTAAAAAAAAAATAATAGAACCATTAAAGAGAATTAACAAAATCAAGCTTAGAGATCGGCATGAAAGATCGATCTATTCTCCTGCTTTATGCACTGTTTCATGCAAGAAATACTCATACTCCTCTGTTTCCTTGTGTAACCTCACCCCCTATGAAATTCTCTATGGTCCCTCCTCCAGTAAGGGACCTAACCCAAACTCTAAGACCTAACGATCCCTTCCACATCCCCTTGCTTGACAGACTTAAAACTCTTGAAAGAAATCAGCAATATCTGTGGAAACATCTGGCCACTGCCGACCAACCTGGGGACGAGGGGACTCCATATCGATACCAAGTAGGAGACTTCGTCTACATTAGACGACATCAGGTGTCATCCCTGGAACCCCACTGGAAAGGACCATATAAGGTGCTACATATAACACCTACAGTGGTAAATGTAGACGGAATCACTTCATGGATCCATGTCTCTCATCTCTGGCCTGCGCCCTGTCCAAAATCTGACTGGAAACTGGAAAAGACTGGTAACACTTTCAAATTGCGTATTCGCCATGTGGATAAGGCTACAGACTCTCCCCTTGGCCAAGAGTAGTCCTAACCCTCATCAGCCTGTTCAGCAGTAATGGCTGATCACAAATCCTACTGTACAAGAAGTATGGTCTATCTTGCATACAGCCCCTTTAGGGACATGGTGGCCATCTCTCCACCCAGACATTTGTCAGCTGGCTATAGGTCTTTCCTAGTGGGATATCCCTGATGAAGGGGATCCAACTAAAATTCCAATAAATCCTTTCCGTATCATAGGTAATAGAAACAAACATTATGGATGTAGGGACACGAGAGCCAGATGCAGGTTGGCTAGCCTAGATTACTATGTTTGCCCAGCGGACTATCAAAGCCACAAACAGACATGGCTGTGTGGGGGAAATGCCGACTTCTTCTGTAAGTCATGGGAATGTGAGCATACAGGGGTGCCTGGTGGAACCCAAACTCCTCATCAAATTCAATACACAGCATTGGCCATATTACCAATTACACAACCAATACCGATGGCCCCCAGAGGGGTCTCTAGATCCTAAAATTCTCCGTGACCTTTTTAACTTCAGCAAGTGCTCAAAGGGTGGAAGGAAATTCCCCTAAGTGGAGGCATTTTCCCTCCTTCGCTCACATCCTGAACTATGCTTATCCAATAGATCCTCACCCTCAGCTTTCTGCTCCAGACTCTCTGCTGCCACTCCCACCTCAGCAACCTGATTTCTTCCCTCCAATTACTAGATCAAAAACCCAAACCGCCGGTTCTCAGATTATTGCCCCCTTGCTGAGGTAGCAGGTACTGAGGTACCCATCCACCCACTCACTACTCTCTTCTCCTGTCAGTGCCCGCACCAGGTCCCACCAGATCCTCTTACCAGCTAACCCAAAGCTCAAACCAGCTAAGGAGAGCCCTCAGACCCCTATCCAAGATGTAATGAAAATGGCCTTTAAAGTTTCTCTGTCATCACTGAAAACAGGTTACTAAGAATTTAAAGTCCCTCACAGGCTTTTTGGGATACAAACTCCCATCTTCCCCTCTGCTCTATCTGTTGTACTGCTCAAGTTTTGTTGCCTGGAAAATTCCAAACCCCTTTCCCATTATTCTTTTACATGTCTCCTTCCTCATGCTCAGACCCAAGGTGCTGCTCTCAGACCCGCCTTACCTGTCTTCCCCGTCTATACCAGGCCCACAGAAAAGTCTTAAATGACCTTCTCCAGCAGTCTTCACCATGGCTGACTTTAGGACTTTCAGCCAAAGAGTCCCTATAAAAGAGTTCAATGTAGATAAACTTCCCCTTTTCGTGTTTCCCTGTTCTATTTGGCCACTGGCTGGAAAAATCAGCACTCCTAAGCTAGACTCCCCCTTACTAGTTTTTCACAAAACATGTGAACAAGGCCTCTGGCCTTGAGCTGGGGCTTCACAGACATGGTTACATTTCTAAGATAAATAAGTTACCAAATGAGCTCCATTGTTACAGCTGGCAGTGAGAAAAAAAAAAGAGAAGAAAAAGCTCTCCCACTCCAGGTGTCCTTAAAATGTTAACTTGCCCAGAACAGATGAAAAAAACAATAGAAACGAAAACTTCTTTTTGTGAACTTATGCAGACTGTGAACTTCTGAGCCCCTTCCCTTACATGTTGGGTACAAAATTCGGAAACTACCTAAATTTGGAGATCAGGTGACTAATTGATTACAACAGAAGCAATGCCCTCTAAATCCGTTGCAACCAAATAGGTATGTTTCGCTGTCTTCGGTGCTATCTTAGGTGCCTTGAATTGTCCGTTCTTACAACAGTATAATTCTATATACTTAAACATTGTTTATGTTTTCATAAAATGGTCAACAGATGTGATTAATTATGTAATGTTCAGATGTTTCCCAGAGTGCTCTATCATGAGGCAGGTTAATTTAAATATCAAATACGGGGGCATACAACCCGGTTCCTCTGGGAACCTGTATCCCTCACTTTAGCCATCCTATTAGGAAAAGGAGCTGCTGCAGGTGTGGGCACAGGAATCACTGTCCTAGTCCATGTGACACAACAAATGACCCGATGAGAAGCAGCAATAGACCAAAATTTAAAGATATTAAAAACCTCCATCACAGTTTTATAGGAATCTTTAACCTCTCTCTCTGAAATTGTTTTACAGAACATGCGAGGGTTGGACCTCCTCTTCGTGAGAGAAGGGGGCTTTTGTGCTGCATTGAGGGAAAAAGTTGATTTTATGCCGACCATACTGGAGTTGTAAAAAAATCTATGAGTAAATTAAGAAGACGCCTAGAAGAGCATCAACAAGAGAGAGATGCACAAAAAGGGTGGTTTGAGTCTTTGTTCACACAGTCCCCCTGGTTAACTACGCTTTTATCAGCCCTGGCCAGTCCATTAATAATCCTCATTTCATTGCTAATTGTAGGACCCTGTTTGCTCAACCATCTAGTTTCCTTTCTACAAGCTTAAATTGGATAAGTTAAACTTATGGTAATCAGACAACAATATACCTCACTAGAAGACATAAAATGTGAGACCCCGCAATGCTCATTTTTATGATTAAAATTAACCAGAATAAGAAGTGGGGAATGAAAGGTTAATAAAATATGTACTTTTAACTTCTTGTTTTTCTGTATGCTTAACAAAATACTGATGAAATCTTGAAAACTGTTTGCTAATCTTGTTCCCAGAATGTGCTTTCCCCAATTGCCAAACTGTTGAATGTACTCCCTCTCCCATTGGCATGCAAACCACTCACTCGACCTGACCCATCAATAAATTTCCCTCCCTGCTCTCACCACGTAAATTGCATAAGCTCTGCTTAAGCTGTTCTTAGGGCTCTCTTCTCTATTCAAGTGAGCTCTGAGCCCCAGCATGCTGGACCCCCAATAAACCCTTTGCTGTTGCATGAGACAGTCTCTTCGTGGTCTCTTTCCGACGCTCGCCCGACCTTTACATTGGTACAATCATAAGTGTGAACATTCCTATGTGTGTCCAGAATATTACTATAATAAATAATATATGTAGATCAGGTAATAGGAGTTTTTCTTCCACCATTTCTGTGAGCAATATTTTGAAGATATATGAATTAGTATTTTGGGTAGAAATAGGTGTACCATTTGTCTATGAATATAGAGATAATGCATGAATAGACAATACTGTGAATTAATAATATTACTGGTTCCAACTTTAAATAATGGATTGAATTGATATCTGAAAATATACAGGAAACCTTATATTGATATACTACATTTAATCCTACCCATTATACATCTGAATGAAATATTAGGGTTATGGATTTTCATGAAGAGTGTTTGAGTTTTGCTTCAAAAGTGATTATGGAAATTGAAAATAATGTGTTTGGAAAGAAGTCTCATGAAAAGACCAGTCCAGAAACCTGGAGGTATGCATGTGTTCTGAAGCAGAAAGTGATTTAAAGTGAAACAAACGCCTATATATTTGCTAACTTGTGGATGATAAATATATACGATGATGTGCAGAAATTGAAGAAATAGTAATGTACCAGTGTTGAATAAAAATGAACGTTAAAATACACATCATGTCCCATAGGAATCTACTTGAATTGATGTTAAACTGTGTCCGTTAGTGTAGAAATATTAGAATTTGTATGCACCATTCACTGAAGTTAGTTTTCAGTACTAGGAAACAAATATGTATTTCAGGTAGATGAGTATTTCTGAGAATAATCTTGTGAAAAGTTGATTATAAATCCACATACATGAACATGAATGAATTCAGGGAGTGTATAATAAGACTCATACATTTCATATTTTGAAAAATCTGGAGAGTATATATATATATATATATATATATATATATATATATATATATATATATACACACACACACACACACACACACACACACACAAACTGAGACTATAAAAATAGCAATATATATGGCAATTGAAATTCACCATGAAATATACATCATCCACAGATTCAAAAATATTCATGTTACTGAAGATAGATTTATGTATAATGTTGTTTAACTAGGAAGTTTACCCATACATTGAATTTTCAGTTCCAACAGCATTTAGGAGGAGTAATCTCTTCTCACATTTTGTATCTGCCAAGTCAGCCACCTCACAAGAATGTACGTGTGATACCAGGTAGGATTCTATATGTGCATATAAAAATACATGTGCTGAATAGGCTACAGAGAGAGGGAGACAGGAATTCACATATTTGTTAACTTTAAAAACACATGGATAACTATTTCAACAGAAAATTGACTAGATTTATAACACATACCCTTTTTTATGCAAAAGGCAAGTCCAACTATACACCATGCCTCCTCTGAACTGCTTGGATTTCTATTCTGTTTGGGTTATTTTTCTCCATCATATTAGGAGTAGTAGTCAGAGTCCAGTAGGTTATGAGTTAGTGTCAGGGATCAGTATTTCAAATGGAAAATAGAATAATGAATCAAATGTGTATGCAAATATATGCTACACAAAAATCTTCCCACTCTCATCCAGAACAAATCCTTGACATTACCTTCGCCTGAAGTAAGTCACAATTAGAATAGAAGAGTTAGAAAATCTGTGAATACATATCTTGAGTGGAAAATGCTCAGAGTTCAGAACCTTGGAGGTGGTAGAGGAGTTTCCAAAAGTAAGGGACATGGTAAACACTCCTCTAACATGGAGGTCTGCTGGCGTAAAGACATCTTGAGAAACTGCCTCTTAGGTTGGGCACTTGAAACATACGTTATTTTCAGGAGCTTTAGCTTCCTTTGTAGTGAGACAATAAAATCTGGGTCTGCATCTATGTGACCTGGAGGATATGGTTTCTTATTTTCCAGTGAACATGAGGCAGCAGTGCTGAATTCACTCTTTGTAGGTAAACAGTGGCCACTGGGGTCTAATTGTCTCCCCATGTGGACTGTGGAGCCATTTGGTCATCCTCCACTTTTCGTGGTGTTTCCTGCTGTTGCACTGGGAGTTTGGTATTTGCTTCACAAAATACAAGAAGTTCAACAGGGACACAGTGCTGGAGGGAGTTCTGTCACGTGTTGTGGGTCAGGGTCTGCAGGAGAATGCAACAACCAGGCTTCTTTCCCACATACCTTGCACCCTTGTCCATAGCAACTTGATTCTGAACATGGCCCTGAATCCTCTCCATATAAAAACATGCTTTTACATATTCGGGTCTCCTGGCTGCACCATGTTAGTCACAAAAAATTTGGAAGCCAATGAGAAATCCACATGGCCATAACACAGATGTATTATCACACAACTGCAGACCACTTCTCTAGGCCCAATACTCTGCAGGCTCTAACTTGCTTGCCCCCATGTCCATAGCAACTTGATTCTGAACATGGCCCTGAAATCTTTCAATATAAAAACATGCTTTTACATATACAGGTCTCCTGGCTGCACCATGGCAGTCACAATGAATTTGGAAGCCAATGGCAGAACCACATGGTCACAACACAGATGTATTATCACAAAACTGCACACCATTTCTCTAGGCCCACAACTCTGCAGGCTATAACTCAATGGCATCTCTGTTCTACACCATTTTCATGAAACCCAGTGAATTAAGGCAGGGTCTGGTACACTCAAGATCAGCAACAGGACATCCAAAGGTTCTCCAGTGCCACCTGGTCATGGGAATTTTAAAATTTCATGGTATTTATCTGGCCATTTTTCAAGGATGAAGTTGGAGGCACTGTGGGTTTCAATTCATTCAGGAACCATTAAATGTTGAGGAAGTTCATTTCAAAGAAAGCTCTGGAGAACTCTCACAGGCAAGGCTTCCAAAAGAGTGGCCAAAATGTCACATGAAGCCAGGCGCATTGAGGTCTCCAATGTGAGGTCCATGTGTGTTTTGACTCAAAACTATCCCTGCCAAGTCTTTCAGAATAAAATCATGTGATATACTGGCTGAGATTCCCAGTACTCTTTGGAAAACCACCCTGGGCCTAGTTCTCAGTTTCCAAGGGTGACTTTCATGCGTGGCCTCCTAAAATCCCAACACTTTTCATGGCAATACTTCTCTGAGGTCAATTCCAGAACGCAGTCTCTAAGGGGAATCAAACCAGAGGTCAATCCCAGGTTGACCCAGTCATCTCTTCACACCACCAATCAAATGAACACAATTAAAAACAAAACACTATCACATGGCCCCATCTTCTTCCTTATAGACACTCATCATAACCACTGGTTGGAGCTTTCCATGAGGGGCACATTCCAAAAGAGTGTCCAAAATAAGCTCCCTTGCCCCTCATTTGGCTCAAGTCAGGGTGGGAAGGACACCCTTCCTGTGAACCAGGAGTGATCAAATAGGCCTGTCATTAATACTGCTCCGCTTTTCCAATTTGAGGCCTTCTGACTGTGGGGTTTAGATTCTTTATGTGAACTGGAGTCATGAGAAAAGACAAGCACCTCTGCAGAGATTTGAAGAACTCATTTGACCAAAAGGATCGCTATTCCCACTTGATTGATTTCAGGAACCTAACAGAGAAAGGCAATAGAATTCATTCACAATGACTGAAATTTTTTGCGAATTTGGTTTTGGTTTCACACATGGGATCTTTCTTTAGATCCATCAGGTGCTGAGAATCTAAGCCACAGCCTCACACAGGGTAGAGAGCCTGATTCAGACACATCCCTTTCCGAAGCAATTTAGCAAGAGCCACAGGTGATGCCCATTCATTTCCATTTGAAAACTGTTTTCTTCAGGCTTCACAAAGGGGTAGCCTGAGCCCAACATCTTCCTGACATTCAGGGCAACAGAACAATAGGTAAGCAAAAGGCCCAAAGCATGGTATCTCCACTGAGATTTTTCTGGTCACACTCATATCTGAGTTTTCTGAGATACTGGCCATTCCCTTCAGGTATCCAGTACATGGACATGTCAAAGACTTGGAGTTGGTACATATCTTGGACACAAAACAATGAGACTATTCTGGAGAGTTGCCAGAATTCAGGAAGAAAACAGGGACTTAGGAAGGTAGTAGGTTTTGCCAATCCATAAGGCAAGCTGCAGTCCATTCATAAATTGGGCAGGATGAATGCTGGGAATCTTTTTACTACACAGGACACATCCATTGTTGCATTGTCTTTTCTCATGTCTACAACCACGGACACAGTGGGATACACAGACATAGAAACACTCACCTTGTCAAATGACTTACTAGAAATAGTTCACTGAAAACCAAACAAACCGCCTTTCCTACCTATTCTCAGAACAAGAGACAAAACCACACACCCACACTCACAATGGCACCTCCTTCCCCTAAGTAGGTCTGTGACTATCCGGAGTGTTCTCTGACTGGTGGGCAATACTATGTTCCCCCGAAATGGCCTGTATTCTCTCAGATCTGGTTTCCTTGGCCAACTATGTGAAGTTGTCAGGAAAAAGTGGTGAGCCACTACCTGCTTTCTCAGGAAAGGTCCCTCTTCAGAGCTCTCCTGGCATTTGGCCATCCTCACATCAGTAGGTACCAAGAAAGACTGACTCTGTCCTTGGTAAATCCAAACAAGTGAGCCCACTGGGACTGGGACTGGAACTGCATCTGGGTGCCTGGCTTCTTGGATACCAAGTTCAGAGAGTTCCATCACCAAGGAAATGAGGTATGACACTTTCTTTGGAACTGAATGAGGTCACTGCCTTTGCAACCACTTGGTCCTAACAGTTGCTTCCAAGGGCCCCATGAGATGGAGGCTGCCCCTTCTTCCTCTGACACTTTCACAATTTAGAATGGTATATCAACCATAGGCACACACACAGGCCTGGTTTGGTCAATCTTCTCCACAATAAGAAGAGAGAGGCTGATTCAGACACATCCCTTCATCCTGACCAGGTGGTTTGTCATCGAAGATGACTTTTGCTCTTTCAGGTTCTTCATACCTGTCTACAACTTCTCCAGGTATCATTTCTGCATGGACCTTTGAGGATCTCAGCAGGTGGAAGGTCCCCTACTTTTCTGTATTGTAAGAACAACTTTGTCCCTGCTCTTCTGTAAAATGAGATTGAGGGAACAGTGTATGTTTAGGGTTAATAACAGGTTTGATTTCGATTTGTGTTAGGAATCATTCTTCTGGATGAATAATGGTATTGGGAACCTGGTATATTTACAAGAATGTAGAGGTGAAACATAAGTATGAAAACAGAAATCCAGGTATGATTTTAAACCCATAAGGGCATTGGGCCCTTGATTGGGATACTTAGCTTTGAATTATGTTCTGCACAGATGTCTCAGATAATTTGATATACAATGGCATAGGACCTTGTACCTTGGAAGATTGAATGTAGAAGAGAACGTCCCTTCAAAAAGGGATAGTCGGTAGGATTAGGAAGATAGTCGGTCGTTTTAGGAAGAAGAGTGAGTATATGATTTGGAACAAAAGTTCTTTAGCAATAGGATTTCAGTTAGAGAGTGAATGTATATGTCAGCACATATGAAGAGCCAGTCACGATGATGAAGTGGGGAAAACATGTAGAAAAGAAGATATCAATAAAGATATTACGAAATCAGGGAAAGTATAAAGTGAGTGAGAGGATTAGACATTTTCAACAGGCTTGAGGTTGAATCTTAGAAAGAAACAAATATGAAGTCACCAATAATATTGACATTTGAGAGCATTAGGCACCCTGGACATGGATGTTTTTAGTAATCTATGTTCACATTTCATTTAGGCTTTGCTTGGTTCAATCATAAGTGTAACATTTACATTTTTGTCCAGAATATTATTGTGATAATATGTATATGTAGATCAGGTGACATAAGTATTTCTTCCACCATTTTTGGTAGCAATATACTGAAGACATAAAATTAGTATTGGGCGTACAAAGAGGTGTACCCTATGTCTATGAATATAGAGATAAAGCATGAATAGACCATACTGTGAATAAGTAATATAACTTGTTCCAACTTAATATAATGGGATGAACTGATATCTGAAAAATTACTGGAAATCTTATATGCATATACAATCATTCATTCCAACCAGTTATTCATCTAATGTCAATATTAGTGTTTTGGTTTATCATGAAGAGTGTGTGAGTTTTACTTCAAAAGTGATTATGGAAATCGAAAATAATGTGTTTGGAAAGAAGTCTCATGAAAAGACCAGTCAAGAAACCCTGACAATACATGTGTTGTGAAGTAGGAAGTGATTAAAGTTTAAAGAAATGCCTACAAATTTGTGAACTTGTGGATGAAATACATATCTTATGATGAGCAAAAACTGAAGAAATAATAATGTACCAGTGTTGAATATAAATGAACATCATATTATATATCATGTCCCATTGGGATCTACTTGCATTGGTGATAGACTGGATCAGTTCCTGTAGAATTATTAACATTTGTATGCACCATTCACTGAAGTTAGTTTTCAGTACTAGGAAACAAATATGTATTTAAGGTGGATGAATATTTCTGAGACTAATATTTTGGAAAGTTTATTATAAATCCACATGCATGAACATGAATGAATTTAGAGAGTGTATATAAGACACATATATTTCATATTTTGAAAAATCTGGAGAGTAAATATATATATATATATATATATATATATATATATATATATATATATATATATATATATACACACACACATACCCACACACACACAAAAAAAAAAACACACACAGACATTTAAAAGTAGCAATATATATGCCAATCGAAATTCATCTTTAAATATATATCATCCACAGATGCAAAAATATTTATTTTACTGAACATGAGTTTATGTATAATGATGTTCTACTAGGAAGTTCCCCTATAGGTGGAATTTTCAGTTCCAACAGCAATTTGGAGGAGTGATATCTTCTCACAATTTGTATCTGCCAAGTCAGCCACCTCACAAAAATGTACATGTGATACCAGGTAGGATTCTATAAGTGCATATGAAAATACATGTGATGAATAGGCTACAGAGAAAGGGAGACAGGAATTCATATATTTGTTTAATTTAAAAACACATGGTGAACTATTTCAATTAAAAATTGACTAGATTTATAACACCTACCATTTATCATGCAAAAGGTAAGTCCAAGTATGCAGCATGCCTCCTCTGAACTGCTTGTATTTCTATTCTGTTTGGGTATTTTTCTCCATCATATTAGGATTAGTAGTCAGAGGATAGTAGGGTATGGGATAGTGTCAGGGATTCAGTATTTCGAATAGAAAATTGAAAATGAATGCAATGTGTATGCAAATATGTGCTACACAAATATCTTCCCACTCTCATCCAGAGCAATGCCTTGACATTACCTTCGCCCCATGTATGACACAATTAGAGGAGAAGAGTTAGAAAATCTGTGAATACATATCTGCAATGGAAACTGCTCAATTTTCATAAATTTGGAGAAGGTAGAGGAGTTTCCAAAATTAAGGGACAATGTAAACTCTCCACAAACATGGAGCTCTGCTGGCCTAAAGAGTTCTTAAGAAACTGCCTCTGAGGTTGGGCACATGAAATATATGTTGTTGTCAGGAGCTTTAGCTGGGTCTGCATTTTTGTGACCTTTGTGAGCACATGGTTTCTTGTTTTCCAATGAACATGAGGCAGCATTGCTAAATTCTCTCTTTGTAGGTAAACTGTGACCAATGGGGGCTAAGTGTCTCCCCGTGTGCACTGTGAACCCATTTGGTCATCCTCCACTTTTCGTGCTGTTTCTTGCTGCTGCACTCGCAATTTGGCATTTGCTTCATGAAACAAGGAGTTCAACTGGGACACAGTGCTGGAGCGAGTTCTGTCACGTGTGGTGGGTCAGGGTCTGCAGGAAAATGCACCAACCATGCTTCTATCCCACCAGCTTGCCTCCTTGAGCATAGCAACCTGATTCTGAACATTGCCCTGAAACTCCTACATATAACAAGATGCCTTTTTAGAGAAGGGTCTGCTGGCTGCACCATATCAGTCATAATCCATTTGGAAGCCAAAGGCAGATCCACATGGCCAAACCACAGATTTTTTATCACACACCTGCCCACAACTTCTCTAGGTCCACTACTCAGCAGGCTCGAACTTACTTGCATCTCTTTTCTATACCATTTTCATGAAAACCAGTCAATCAAGGCACCTTCTGGTATATTCATAATCAGAAACAGGACATCCAAAGGTTTTCCAGTGCCACCTGCTCATGGGAATTTTAAACATTTCATGGTATTTATCTAACCATTTTTAAAGGATGAAGTTGGAGGCACTGTGGGTTTCAATTCATTCAGGAACCATTAAATGTTGAGGAAACTCATTTTAATGAAAGCTTTCGAGAACTCTCACAGGCAAGGCTTCCAAAAGAGTGGCCAAAAGTTCACATGAAGCCAGGCCCATTGAGGTCTACAATATGAGGTCCATGTTTGTTTTGACTCTCAACTATTGCTGCCAAGTCTTTCAGAATAAAATCATGTAATATCCTGGCTGAGATTCCCAGTGCTCTGTGGAAAGCAACCCTGGGTCAAGACTCATTTTCCAAGGACTCCATGCGTGGTCTCCTAAAATCCCAACACAACTCATTGCAATACTTCTCTAAGATCAGTTCCAGAATGCAGTCTCTAAGAGTAATTACGCCAGAGTTCCAGCCCACGTGGACCAATTCATCTCTTCCAACCGCCACACAAGTGACCACAATTAAAACCAAAACACTCCCACATGGACCTCATCTTCTTCCATATAGACACTCATCATTACCTCTGGCTGGAGGATTCTATGAGGGGCACAGCCCAAGACAATGTCCAAAAGAAGCTTCCTTACCCCTCATATGCCTAAAGGCCCGGACTCCCTTCCTGTGAACCAGGAGTGATCAAATAGGCCTGCCGTTAATACTGCTCCACTTCTGCAATTTGTGGCCTAGTGACTGTGGGGTTTAGATTCTTTTTGTAAATGGGAGTCATGAGAAAACCCAAGCACCTATGGGCTAGACTCTGCAGGGCTTTGAAGAACTCATTTGACCCAAAGGATCCCTATTCTCACTTGATGGAGGCAGGAACATTACAGAGGAAGACGAGAGACTCCATCCACAATGACCGCTCTTTTGGCCATTTTGGTTTTGGATGCACACATGGGATCCTTCTTTAGACCCATCAGGTGCTGAGAATCAAAGCCACAGCCTCACACAGGGCCAAGAGGCTGATTCAGACACATCCCATTCTAAAGCAATTAAGCAAAGAGCCCAAGGTGATGCCCATTCATTTTCATTTGAAAACTATTTTCTTCAGGCTTCAAAAAGGGGTGGCCTGAGTCAAAGAACTTCCTGACATTCAGGGCAACAGACAAATAGATAAGCAAAAGACCCAAAGCAGGGTTTCTCCATTGAGACTCTCCTGGTCCCAATGATATCTGTGTTTTCTGACATGCTCTCATTCCCTTCAGCTATCCAGTACATAGCCATGTCACAGATCTTGGAGGTGGTTCATATGGTGGACATAAAATCATAAGCCTATTCTGAAGAGTGGCCATAATTCTACGAAGAAAACAGGAACTTTGGAAGATATTAGGTGTTGCACATCCATAAGGCAATCCACAGTCCATTCATAAATTAGGCAGGATGAATGCTGAGAAGCTTTCTACTAGACATGACAAATCCATTGATGCATTCTCTTTTCTAATGTCTACAACCACAGACACGGTGGGATACACAGACATAGAAACACTTGCCTTGTCAAAGCACTCAGTAGACACAGTCCATTCCAAACCAAACAAACTGCCTTTCCTACCTATTCTCAGAACATGAGACAAAACCACAAACTCACACCCACAACCACAAAGGCACCTCCTTCCTCCAAGTAGGTATGTGACTATCTGGAGAGCCCTCTGACTGGTGGACCATTTTATGTTCCCCCGAAACGGCCTGTCCTGTCTCAGATCAGGTCTCTTTGGCTAACTCTGTGAAATTGTCCGGGACCAGCAGTGAGACACTACCTGCTTTCTCAGGAAAGGCCCCTCTTCAGAGCTCACCTGGCATTTGGCCATACTCACATCAGTATTTACCAAGAAAGACGGACTCTGTCCTCTGTAAATCTAAACAAGTGAGCCCACTGGGACTGGAACTGGGACTGCCTCTGGGTGCCTGGATTCCAAGTTTAGAGTGTTCCTTCACCAAGAAAATTAGATGAGGTCACTTCTTTCTGGAACTGATTGAATTTGCTGCCTTTGCAACCACTTTGTCCTAACAGTTGCTTCCAAGGGCCTCATGAGATGGAGGCTGCCCCTATTTCCTGTTACAATTTCACAAGATAGAAAGTTATATCAATCATAGGCACCTGGGAACAGCTCTCTACATAGGCCTGGTTTGGTCCATCTTCTCTACATTAAGAAGATAGAGGCTGATTCAGACACATCCCTTCGTCATGACCAGGTTGTTTGCAATTGAAGATGACTTTTTCTCTCTCAGGTACTTCATAGTTCCCTATATCTTCTCCAGGGATTATATCTGCATAGACCTTTGAGCTTCTCAGCAGGTGAAAGTCTCCCTACATTTTTGTATTGTAAGACCAACTCAGTCCTGCTCTTTTGTAAAGATAGATTGAGGGAACAGTATATGGTTAGGGTTAATAACAGGTTCGATTTGTGTTAGGAATCATTCTGCTGGATGAATAAGAATATTGGGATCCTGTGGTATTTATAAGAATATAGAGGTGAAATATAAGTATGACAATGGAATTCTAGATAAGATTTGAAGCCCAGAAGTGCACTGGGCACTGGAGTGGGAAACTTAGCTTTGAACAATGTTCTGCACAGATATCTCAGATAAATTGATATATAATGGCAAAGGACCATGTACCTTGGTTGATTGAATGTGTAAGAAAACATCCAGTCAAAAAGGGATAGTCGGTAGGATTAGGAAGATAGTGTAGGTTTAGATAGAAGAGTTAGAATAGGATTTGGACCAAAAGTACTTTAGCAATAGAGTTTTGGTTAGAGAGTGAATGTAAATGTCAGCACATGTGAAGAGTTGGTCACAGTGATGAACTGGAAAAAATATGTAGGAAAGCATTTATCAATAGAAACATTAGGAAATCAGGCAAAGTATAAAGTGAGTGATAGGATTAGACATTTTCAACAGGTTGAGATTTAATATATAATCTTAGGAAGAAACAAATATGTAGTCACCGACAGGATAGACATTTGAGAGCATTAGGCAACCTGGACATGGATGGTTTTAGTAATCCATGCTCACTTCCTATTTAGGATTTGGTACAATCATAAGTGTGACATTTGCGTTTTGTGTCCAGAATATTACACTGAAAAAATGTATATTTATATCAGGTGACATGAGTATTTCTTCCACCATTTCTGGAAGCAATATGTTGAAGACATATAAATTAGTATTGGGGGTACAAATACGTGCACCCTGTGTCTCTGAATATAGAGAAAATGTATGAATAGACAATAGTGTGAATAAAGAATATAATTGGTTTCAACTTTAAAAAATGGATTGAAGTGATATCTGAAAATATAAAGAAAATTTTATATTGATAAACATACATTCATTCAAACCAATTATACATCTATTTGTAATATTAGGGTTATGGTTTATCATAAAGGGTGTGAGTTTTGCTTCAAAATTGATTATGAAAATAGAAAATAATGTGTTTGGGTAGAAGTCACATGAAAAGACCAGTCAAGACACCTGGAGGAATACATGTGTTCTGAAGCAGGAATTGATTGAAAGTGAAACAAATGCCCATAAATTTGTGAATTTGTGGATGAAATATATATCCTATGATGTCCATAATACGAATAAATATTAATGTACCAGGGTTTAATAAAAATGAACGTCAAAATGCACAGCTTGTCATATCGGAATCAAGGTGCATTGATGTTAAACTTGGTCAGTTACTGTAGAAATATTAGTTAAATCTGTTTTTCAGGTGGATGAATATTTCTGAGAATAATCTTGTGAAAAGTTGATTATAAATCCAAGTCCATGAACATGAATAAATTTAGCGAGTGTAAATAAGACACATATATTTCATATTTTCAAAAATCTGGAGAGTGTATATATATATATATATATATATATATATATATATATATATATATATATATATATTTACACAAAACACACACACAGACATTAAAAAGTAGCAATATATATGCCACTCAAAATTCATCTATAAATATATATCATCCAAAGATGCAAAAATATTTATTTTACTGAACATGAGTTTATGTATAATGTTTTTCTACTAGGAAGCTCCCCTATAGGTGGAATTTTCAGTTCCAACAACGATTTGGAGGAGTGATCTCTTCTCACAATTTGTATCTACCAAGTCAGCCAACTCACAAAAATGTACATGTGATACCAGGTAGGATACTATAAATGCATATAACAATACATGTGATGAATAGGCTACAGAGAAAGGGACAGGAATTCATATATTTGTTAATTTTAAAAACACATGGAGAACTATTTCAATTGAAAATTGACCAGATTTATAACACATACCATTTATCATGCAAAAGGCAAGTCCAAATATACAACATGCCTCCTCTGAAATGCTTGTATTTCTATTCTGTTTGCGTTACTTTTCTCCATCATATTAGGATTAGTAGTCAGAGTCTAGTAGGGTATGTGAATATTTCTGAGAATAATCTTGTGAAAAGATGATTATAAATCCACATTCATGAATATGAAAAATTTAGGATGTGTAAAATAATACACATATATTTCATATTTTGAAAAATCTAGAGAGTGTGTATATATATATATATATATATATATATATATATATATATACACACACACACAAACATTCACAGACATTAAAAAGTAGCACTATATGCCAATTTAAAATCACCATGAAATATATATCATCCACAGATCCAAATAAATTCATTTTACTGAACATCGATTTATGTATAATGTTGTTCAACTAGGAAGCTCACCCACAGGTTGAATTTTCAGTTCCAACAGCGTTTAGGAGGAGTGATCCCTTTTCACAATTTGTATCTGCCAATTCAGCCTCCACACAAGAACGTACGTGTGGTAACAGTTAGGATTCTAAATGTGCATATAAAAATACAGGTGCTGAATAGGCTTCAGAGTAAGGGAGACAGGAATTCACATATTTCTTAACTTTTAAAATACATGGAGAACTATTTCAAAAAAAATTGACAAGATTTAAAACTCCTACACTATATAATTCAAAAGGGAAGCCCAACTATCCACCATGCCTCCTCTGAACTGCTTGTAGTTCTATTCTTTTGGGGGTATTTTTCTCCAACATATTAGGATTAGTAGTCAGAGTCTAGTAGGGTATGTGTTAATGTCAGTGATTCAGTATTTTGAATGGAAAATAGGAAAATGAATCCAATGTGTATGCAAATATGTGCTTCAGAAAAATCTTCCCACTCTCATCCAGAACAATCCCTTGACATTACCTTCGCCCCAAGTAAGACACAATTAGAGGAAAAGAGATAGAAAATATGTGAATACATATCTGAAATGGAATTTGATCAGGAGTTCACAACCATGGAGGTGGTAGAGGAGTTTTCAAAAATAAGGGACAGGGTAAGCACTCCACAATCACAGAGCTCTGCTGGCCTAAAGACTTCTTGAGAAACTGCCTCTGAGTTTGGGCACTTGAAATATATGTTGTTTTCAGGAGCTTTTGCTTCCTTCTAGTGAGACGATCAAAGCTGGGTCAGCATCTATGTGACCTGGAGGACATAAATTGTAATATTCCAATGAACATGAGGGAGCAGTGCTGAATTCTCTCTTTGTAGGTATACTATGGCCACTTGGGGCTAAGTGTGTCCCCGCGTGGATTGTATATTCATTTGTTCCTCTTCCACTCTTCATTGTGTTTCTTGCTGCTGCACTGCGACTTTGGTATTTGCTTCACGAAATACATGGAGTTCAACTGGGACACAGTGGTCTAAGTGTCTGCCCGTGTGGACTGTGAAGCCATTTAGTAATCCTCCACTTTTCCTGGTGTTTCTTGCTGCTGCACTGCGAGTTTTGTATTTGCTTCATGAAATACAAGGAGTTCAACTGGGACACAGTGCTGGAGGGAGTTCTATCACATGTGGTGGCTCACACATGAGCATTCATGAAACTGGCCTCTATACCACATAGCTTGCTCCCTTGACCATAGCAACCTGATTCTGTAAATTACCCTAAAACCTCTCCATATAACAAGATGTGTTTACTTATAATGGTCTCCTGGCTGCACCATGTCCGTCTCATGACATTTGGAATCCAAAGGCAGATCCACATGGCCCCATCACAGATGTTTTATCACACACCTGCCTACCGCTGCTCTAGGCCCTCTACTCATCAGGCTCCAAATTACTGGCATCTCGGTTCTACACCATTTTCATTAAACCCAATCAATCAAGGCACTGTCTGGTACACTCATGATCAGAAATAGGACATCCAAAGGTTCTGTATGCCACCTGTTCATGGGAATTTCAAAAATTTAAACTATTTATCTAGCCATTTATCAAGGATGAAGTTGGAGGCACAGTGGATTTCAATTCATGCAGGAACCATTAAATGGTGAGTATGATCATTTCAATGAAAACTCTGGAGAACTCTCACAGGCAAGGCTTCCCAAAGAGTGTCCAAAAGGTCACCTGAAGCCAGGCTCATTGAGGTCTACAATTGAGATCCATGAGTGTTTTGATCTCAACTATGGCTGCCAAGTCTTTCAGAATAAAATCTTGTGGTATCCTGACTGAGATTCCCAGTGCTCTGTGGAAAGCTACCCTGGGCCTACATCTCAGGTTCCAAGGGCGACTCTCATGCATGGCCTCCTCAAATCCCAACACAACTCATGGCAATACTTCACTAAGCTCAGTTCCAGGACACAGTGTCTAAAAGGAGTCACACCAGAGTTCAGGCCCAGGAGGACCCAGTAATCTCTTCCAGCTACCACACATATGACCACAATTTAAATCAAAACACTCCCACATGGGCCTCATCTTCTTCTACACAGACACGCATCATAACCTCTGGCTGGAAGTTTGCATGAGGGGTGCAGCCCAAGACAGTGTCCAAAATAAGCTCCATTGCCCCTCATTTGCCAAAAGTCAGGGTGGCCTAAACACCCTTCCTTTGAACCAGGAGTGATCAAATAAGCCTGCCTTTAATACTGCTCTGCTTCTCCAATTTGAGGCCTAATGACTGTCAGGTGTAGATTTTCTATGTGATTTGGAGTCATGAGAAAACCCAAGCACCTATGGGCTATCCACTGTAGGGCTTTGAAGAACTCATTTGACCCAAATGATCCCTATTCTCACTTGACGGAAGTCAGGAACTGAAAAGGTCGGGCGAACTTCGGAGGAAAAGACCACCAAGAGACTGTCTCATGCCACAGCAAAGGGTTTATTGGGGGTCCAGCATGCTGAGGCTCAGAGCTCACTTCAGAGGAGCAAAGAACAAAGAGCCCCGAGAACAACTTGAGCAGAGTTTATATACATTCTTTAGAGAGGGCAGGGACTTTACATACATCATAGCCTCCTTTAGAAAATCATCATATACCGCGGGAAAATCAAATAATAACTCTAAAACATGATTAGCACATTCATTGGCGGGAACAGGTTGGGCAGCGGGTGATTGGTCAGCCGTGAGAAGGAGTATACATTTAAACTGATTGGTTGAAGCACTGAGATGTATACGTGCAAATCTGCATGGTTTCTGGGAAGGGGTGGTTAAGTAACGAGGTGGTCAGGGAAGATTTCAACACACATCTAATGGGAAGATCCGGGAATTGTCTTAAGTGCCACAGGAATTTCAGGTTCTGAGTGCAGCTTGGAAAATGTACAAAACCTGGTTCTTTACGTTTCAATTTCAATTTCTTTTATTCTTTCATTTCCCACCCCTTTTTCTGACTACTTTTAATCTTAAAAGTAATGAATCAAAATTATTGTGGGGTTTCACATTCTATACCTACCAGTGCAGCATATTTCTGTCTGATTATCATGAGTTTCACCTGCCTAATCTGAGCCTGGAGAAAGGAAACTATGTGGTTAAGCAAACAAGGTCCCACAGTTAGCAACACCATAAGGATGATCAGGGGTCCAGCTAAGTCTGATATTAGTGTAGTTACCAGGGGTACTCGGTTAACCATGACTCAAAGCACCCTTGTTGAATCTCCCATTCTCTCTGGCGCTCTTCAAGGTATTTTCTTAATTTACACATGAATTATTTTGCAACTCCAATATGGTCAGCATAAAAACAACATTCTTCTCTCAGTGCAACACAGAGGCCCTCTCCCTCATCAAGAGGAGGTCTAATCCTCACCTGTTCTGTAAAACAACTTCAGAGAGAGAGGTTAAGGATTCCTGCAAAGCTGTGATGGAGGTCTCTAACGTCTTCAAGTCTTGATTTATTGCTGTTTCTAATTGGGCCATTTGTTGTTAACCACGCATCATAGAAGCTGTTCCCATACCAACTCCTGCAGCAGCTCCTATCCCCAATAGGATGGCTAGAGTAAGGGACAATGGTTCCCCTTGATATCGGGTTGTTTGTCCCCCTAGTAGACCTTCAAATGATTAGGCATTATGATAGAGTACCCTGGAGAGTATCTGCACCATTACACAATAATTTACAGGGCTGTCAAAGACCTGGGCTGAAATACAAGGAGTTCTGACTGTGTGGAGTTCAGTACCATAAAGGTTCCTTTAATTAGTTCCCAGGGGGAGGAGTCAGATGTACTCTGGACTGGGGAAGTAGGCAAAGACGGAATCCAGGAAGTATTAGATGGTAGAGGGGTTCTGGTAGATCTAGGCATGGAAGGTTTAGGAGGCTTAATCCCTGGCTTGAGGGGATTGGGTCCTATTGCTGTGGGATTTTCTTTCTTTTTAAGCCAGACGGTGAACCAGAGACCAAATTCATCACCTGGGCCATAAATATAGAATCGCATTCCCCACGTATTTCCCATAGGCCAGGTTTTTCTGAGGTAGCCCCTTCCTTTGGAAGTGAAAGTTATATTGAGGGGGTAACATAGAGTATTCTTTCCACAGCGAGTTTTTGACACCACTGGGCAAGCTGCACATTTCTTGGGATCAATCCAGGTGTCATTTCATCCTACCGGAATCATACCTTTCTGGGGAGTTTGGGTTCCACCATGCAGCTTTCGTTTGTTCACAACCCCAAGATCTACAATAAAAGTCACTGGGTCCTCCACAGGTTTGGGCCTGTTTTATGACTTTGGAAATCAGGTGGGCACACATAATAGTCAAGACTGGCTAGTTTACACCTGAGCTGGGGGAGATGACATCCATAATTCATGGGTTAAGGTGGTCTATGTTGCCCTGGTTAGGGTTTGAGTGGGATCTGTGTGGGGTCCTCTATGTCAGGGAGATCCCAGTCAGGGAAGCCTATGGCAAGCTGACAAATGTCCGGGTGGAGAGATGGCCACCAAGTCCATAAGGTGGCTGTTTGTGAAATAGATCACACTACTTGCCCATTAGGATTCATTACTTGCCCTTGTTGCTGAGCACGCTGATGGGGATTAGGGCTGCTGGTGGTCATGGGAAGAATCCATAGCCCTACCCACATGACGGACACGCAACTTGAGATGGATACCAGTCTGTAGAAGTTTCCAGCCAGAGTCTGTACAGGGCTCAGGCATGAGATGGGAGGCATTGATCCAGGAAGTGATCCCATCCACTTTCACCACTGTGGGTGTTATAAGCAGCACCTGGTATGGTCCTTTCCAGTGGAGTTCCAGGGATGACACCTGACGCCATCTCACGTAGACGAAGCCTCCCACTTGATATCAATGTGGGGTTCCCTCGTCTCCAGTCTGATAAGCAGAGGCCAAATGTTTCCACAGGTATCGCTGGGTGCTGGGTTTGTTAAAGGGCTTTAAATCTGTCAAGCAAGGGGGTGTGAAAGGAATCATTAAGTCTCATAGTTGGGATTAGGTCCCCTACTGGAGGAAGGGCACCATTGAGAATTTCATAAGAGGTGAGGTTACACAAAGAGGCGGAGGGGGTATTTCTTTCACAAAACAGTGCATAAGGTTGGAGCATAGTCCAATTTTTTATGCCAGTATCCAAGCTTAATTTTGTTAAGTACTCTTTGATGGTTCTATTCATCCTTTCTACCTGTCCTGAGCTATAGGGTCTATAAGCACAATGTAACTTCCAATTAATCCCCAGGGTCCTGGCAAATCCCTTACTTTCCTGGGGCATGAATGCCAGTCCGTTAGCGGACCCTATTACCTTAGGCAGGCCGAACCTTGGAAAAATGTCTTCTACGATCTTTTTGACTACCATCTGAGCTGTTTCTTTCTTCATGGGGAAGGCTTCGACCCATCCTGAAAAAGTATCTACAAAGACTAGGAGATATTTAAGTTCATACCTTGCTGGCTTAATTTCAGTAAAGTTCAATTCCCAGAATTGTCCTTGTCTGGTTCCTTGTAAGCGCTTCCCTGCAGGAAGCTTGGATGGGTAAGCATTAACTACTTGGCAGACTTGACAAGCTCTAGTCACCTGCTCAGCTATTTCTTTCCTCTGTGAGTCAGTCAATAATAAGTCCTTTCTCCGGTCCTTTAAGAGTGCCTATATCTTCTCTGAGTCTAAGTGGGTGAGCTGGTGTACGTCTTTGACATAAAGGTGGGCTTTTTGAAATTGTAAACTTGGCTCTGTAGGATCCCAGAGTTCTGTATCTGTCTCCTCAGATGATAAGTTGCCTGAATGTTCCGGTGCGGCCAAGTCTCCTGATTGTTGTTCCCCCTGGTGTGGAAAAAGTTAACACAGTCACTCCATTTAGGGCTGCCAATTAAGCTTCCTCATCTGCCCTTCTTTTTCCAACCGCCAAGGGTTCGTTTCCCTTCTGGTGCCCTGGGCAGTGCACTATAGCTAGTTCCTTAGGGCCCTGCACTGCTGAGAGAAGTTGGAGGATCTCATCTTTGTTCTTTATTTCTTTCCAGGTGGAGGTTAATAACCCCCTTTGATGGTAAATAGCCCCGTGCACATTTGCAGTGGCAAATGCATAGCGGCTATCAGTGTATATGGTGGCCCTTTTGCCTGTTGCTAGTTCCAATACTTTCGTAAGGGCAATCAGTTCTGCTTTTTGGGCTGATGTCAGTTCTGGGAGACCAGAGGAACAGATGACATTAATTTTGTTAACTACTGCTTCTCCAGCCCACCGCTTACCATCTTGGAGGAAGCTGCTGCCATCCATAAACCATACAACTTCAGGGCAAGGCAGTGGCTGATCCTTCAAGTCTCGTCGTATACTGGTTTCCTCTGCCAGTATGTGTTGACACTCATGAGCAACGGGTCTTGATGATTCTTCTGGCAGCAGTGTAGCCGGGTTGAGTGGAGCAGCGGGTCCCAGCGTGATTCTGTCTTTGTCAAGCAAGAGGTTCTGGTAGTGGGTTATTCTAGAGTTTGATAGCCACATCTCTGGAGGCTGACAGATGATGCACTCCAGGGCATGGGGGACTATAATCGTTAGCTTCTGTCCCAACGTTAATTTATCAGCATCTTTTATTAGAAGGGCTGCCGCTGCTATAGCTCTTAAGCAATGGGGCGACCCACTAGCCACTGGGTCCAGTTTATTTGATAAGTATTCTACCGGCCTTTTCCAAGGTCCCAAAGTCTCAGTGAGCACAACCCGTGCTATTCCTTTCTTTTCCTCGATGTAGAGACTGAAGGGTTTTTCTATAACTGGGAGTGCTAAGGCCGGAGCAGATAGCAGCACCTTTTTTCTGACATTATCAAAAGCTTGTTGGTGCTCAGGGGTCCATTGGAAGTGGGCATCCCCCTTTATCAGCGGGTATAAAGGGGCAGCCAGAGACGCGAACCCAGGAATCCATAACCTGCAAAAGCCGGCAGTCCCAAGAAACTCCCTGAGTTGTCTCTTATTAGATGGGGGCAGTATCTGCACAAAGGTTCGTTTTGCAGGCTCAGTGAGCCATCCTTTGCCACCCCTAAGAGAATAACCCAGGAAGATTACTTCTTGCTGACAAATTTGGGCCTTTTTGGCAGAAGCCCTATATCCAAGCCGAGCAAGCTTGGAAAATAATGCTTGGGTCCCAGACTCATAGTTCTCTTTGGTGTCGGCTGCCAGTAGCAGACCATCCACATATTGGAGTATGGTGACATCGGGGTGTGCAGTTTTGAAGTCATTGAAGTCCTTGTGGAGGGGTTCATCAAAGAGAGTGGGAGAGTTTTTGAACCCCTGTGGGAGTCTAGTCCAGGTTAGTTGGACAGATGTTCCTTTTTCGGGGTCTATCCACTCAAAAGCAAACAGCAACTGACTGTCCTTATGTACGGGCAAGCAAAAGTGAGCATCTTTTAAGTCTAGCACAGTGTACCATTCCTGCTCCAGATTCAGAGCGCTAAGCAAATTATATGGATTCGGTACAGTGGGGTGAATGTCCTGCACTCTGTTGTTGATCTCTCTTAGGTATTGAAGCGTCCGGTAGTCTCCAGTTCCTGGCTTTCTTACTGGTAGCAGGGGGATATTCTAGGACAAATGACAGGGCCTTAAGACCCCAAGAGCCAGGTATTTCTGAATATGGGCCCTTATCCCATCCTTAGCTTCTTTGATTAGAGGATATTGTTTAACACTGATTGGAGAGATAGAGGCTTTTAATTCTACTACTATTGGAGGTTGTTATATGGCTAGACCTAACCCAGCAGTTTCTGCCCAGGCATTAGGATAATCTTTTATCCATTTCTGGGGTAGTTTGCCTGTTTGATCAGACCTAGGAGGCGCGAAGTGTTGATGTTCATCTTCTACGGATGTTGTCAAAGCCATGACTATGGGAGTTTTTACTGAAGGCTTTAGAAACTCCACTTGGGGACCATCAGGGTTAAAGGTTATTCTAGCCCAGAGTTTGGTAAGCAGATCCCAGCCCATCAATGGGGCTGGGCATTCTTGGATTACTTGGAAAGCGTGGTGGACTTTTCCATTTCCTAGGTCCATAGTCCTCTTAGTTGTCCCAGCCCAATATCTACTGCCATTAGTACCTTTAACAGGGGACCATTTATTTGATAGGGGGCCCAGTGGGGTCTTAAAGGTTGATTATACTGCTCCTGTATCCACTTCAAAGTTCACTGGGGTCCTCTCCACTTTAAATGTTACCCTGAGCTCGGAGAGGGGATCCGAGCCCCGACTTTCCTAGTCCTCTTCTAGAGTCAGCACGGCGGACTGGCATCTCTGCTTCTTTCGGGGGCACTCTTTGGCCTAGTGTCCTGTTTTCTTTACAGTAGGCACACTGATCTGAGGCCAGGGGCAGCCATTGGCGGGGGCCCAGGTATCCCTTTCTGTCTCCCTGCTTTTTAACTTCTGGCATATTTGGTGCTCTGACCAGAACCTTAGTCAATGCTTTAGTCTGCCTTTTGCTCCTTTCATCCTCCTTTTGTTCCCTTTCCGTCTCTCTCCTCTGTTCCCTTTCCTCCTCAGTTTCTCTCTTATAATATACTTTCTCAGCATCTCTTACTAAATCTCTCAAGGTCTTATCTTGTAATACATCTAGACGTTGTAACTTTCTCTTAATATCTAGGGCAGCCTGCTCGATAAAGGCCATTGCAACAGATGCTTGTTCATCCTCTGCCTGAGGATCAAAAGGAGTATATTTCCTATATGCTTCCATAATTCTCTCCAGAAACATAGAGGGAGACTCATTAGGCCCTTGGATAATCTCTCTTACCTTGGCCAAATTAGTCGGCCCTCTGGCGGCCACTCGGAGACCCGCTATTAGAGTCTGGTGATAAGTGGACAGATGCTACCTACATTTAAAGGTGTTTGGGTGCCAGTTGGATCGGTTCATTGGCCCGTAGGGACGGAGAGGAAGCATCATAGGGGCTTCCGAGTTTTCTATTATCCGTCACCGGCGGGTTCCTTTAGGTGGCCCAGCTTCCTCCAGGGGAGGAGGGGTTGCTGCTGCTGAAGAGAAGTCCCCTGGAGTGCTTGGGTCTGGCCCAATTGCCTCTAGCGGTGGAGAGGCTGAGTCAGCGGCGAGAATATCATCTGGAACGTGTTGGGGGTTGGAGAGCGAGGGTAGAGGATAAGGAGTGGGAGGAGTGTCCAGTCTTGTGACTCAGGGAGAATGGAAGGAAGAGGGGGAGGAGTGAAAGGTTTGAATGATAGGATGCTGGGGGAAGGGGTATATGGCTGTTGATCTGGGTGGCCACGTGGCCCCAGCTGAAAGACAATATCTCTGACTTTTCGGATTAGAGGGAAGTAGAAGGATCCTTCTGGGGGGCCACCTGACTCCGAGAATGGGCCATTCTGAAGCACAGAGAATCTGCCAGGTATGGCATTTTACTGAAAAAGAAAGATTCTGGGCCCTTGAGCGGACATCAGTCCAATGATCAAGTGTCAGGGACAGAGAAGTGGAAGTGCTTTGTCCCATAATGAGAGTTACTCAAACAGGGACAGTGAAGACACAAACGCAACACAGACAAAGACAAACAGTAAACGTTTAACATGAGTCCAAGACAAAGATTAGAACTGAGTAACTGCCAAAACCTGATGGGTTAGACAATAAAGACAGCTGGTAAACTAAACATGAGTTCAGAACAATGACCAAAACTGAGTAGCCGGCAAAACCTGATGGGCTGGCGAACCGAATCCTGAAGCAAAATATAAACGAGTTGAAGAAATTAGTATTCCTTGATTTCTCTAGTCCTCTGGAGTGTCCCCCAGGAACGTGCCCTGTAGCTCTGTGACACATCTGTCAGCCACCATCAGAGAGAGCTACTGCTCTTCACTGACAGCCACTTTGCCAATCCATAACCTGAAACCCAAAACCAGAAAGAGGTGCCTTACTTACCCCGAGAGGAGTCCATTGGGGTCTTTTGTCCGCCGCTGACGGATATCTCACCTGGGGCCTCCAGATGAATAGGTGGGGCGAACGTCAGAGAAAAAGACCACCAAGAGGCTTTCTCATGCAACAGCAAAGGTTTTATTGGGGGTCCAGCATGCTGGGGCTCAGAGCTCACTTTAGAGGAGCAAAGAACAAAGAGCCCTGAGAACAACTTGAGAAGAGTTTATATACATTCCTTAGAGAGGGCAGGGACTTTACATACATGATAGCCTCCTTTAGCAATTCATCATATACCATGGGAAAATGAAATAACAACTCTAAAGCATGATTAGCACTTTCATTTGCGGGAACAATTCGGGCAGGGGGTGATTGGTCAGCCCTAAGAAGGGGTATACATTTAAACTGATTGGTTGAATACCTGAGATGTATACTTGCTGAGCTGCAGGGATTCTGGGAAAGGGTTGTTAAGTAACTAGGTAGTCAGGGAAGATTTCAACACACATCTAATGGGCAGATCCGGGAATTGTCTAAACTGCCACAGGAAAGTGCAGCTTGGAAAGATTACAAACCTGGTTCTTTACATTTCAATTTCAATTTCAATTTCTTTTATTCTTTCAGAACCTTACAGAGAAAGGCAAGAGACTTAATCCACAATGACTGCTCTTTTGGCCATTTTGGTTTTGGATGCACACATGGGATCTTTCTTTCGATCCATCTGGTGCTGATAATCTAAGTCACAGCCTCACACAGGGCCAAGAGGCTAATTAAGACACAACCATTTTCATAGAAATTACTACTCTGAGGTCAGTTACAGAACTCAGTCTCTGAGGAGAATCACACCAGTGTTCAAGGCCAGGTGCACCCAGTCATCTTTTCCAACCACCACATAAATGACCACAATTAAAACCAAAACAATTCCACATGGCCCTCATCTTCTTCCATAGAGTCACTCATCATAACCTCTGGCTGGAGGATTCCTTGAATGGCGCAGCTCAAGAGAGTGTCCAAAATAAGCTTCCTTGCCCCTCATTTGCCTAAACTCAGGGTGGCCTGGACACCCTTCCTGTGAACTAGGATTGATCACATAGGTCTGCCGCTAATACTGCTCTACTTCTCCAATTAGAGGCCTACTGACTGTCAGGTATAAATTCCTTATGTGATTTGGATTCATGATTAAACCCAAGCACCTCTGAAGAGCTTGGAAGAACTCATTTGACCCAAAAAATCCCTATACTCCCTTGAAGAAGGTCAGGAACCTAACAGAGGAAGGCAAGAGACATCATCCACAATGACTTATGTTTTTGCCATTTTGGTTTTGGATGCACACATTGGATGCTTCTTTAGATCCATTAGGCGCTGAAAATCTAAGCCATAGCCTCTCACAGGGCCAAGAGGCTGATTCAGACACATGGCTTTCCAAAGCAATTAAGCAAAGAGCCACAGGTGATGCCCATTCATTTCCATTTGAAAACTGTTTCCTTCAGGCTTCACAAAGGGGTGTTCTGAGGCAAAGACCTTCCTGACATTCAGGGCAAAAGATCAATAGGTTAGCAAAAGGCCCAAAACAGGGTTTCTCCACTGAGGCTTTTCTGGTCACACTGATATCTGAGTTTTCTGAGATGCTCCAATTCCCTCCAGCTATCCAGAACATAGCCATGTCACAGAGTTTGGAGGTGGTACATATTTTGGACACAAAACCATGAACCTATTCTGGAGAGTGGCCAAAATTCAGGAAGAAAACAGAAACTTAGTAAGATAGTAGGTGTTGCCCATCGATAAGGCAACCTGCAGTCCATTACTAAAATGGACAGGATGAATGCTGGGAAGCTTTCTACTAGACAGGACACATCCATTGATGCATTCTCTTTTCTAATGTCTACAACCATGGACACAGTGGGAGACACAGACACAGAAACACTTGCCTTGTCAAAGTTCTTTCTAGAAATAGTCCACTCCAAACCAAACACACCGCCTTTCCTACCTATTCTCAGAACATGAGACAAAACCACAAACTCACACACACACTCAAAAAGGCACCTCCTTCCCCCAGGTAAGTCTGTGACTATCCAGAGTGTCCTTTGACTGGTGGGCCATTTTATGTTCCCCCGAAAAGGCCTGTCTTGTCTTAGATCTGGTCTCCTTGTCAAACACTGTGAAGTTGTCAGGAGCCTGTTCTGACCACTACATGCTTTCTCAGGGAAGGCCAGTCTTCAGAACTCTCCTCGCATTTGGCCATCCTCACATCAGTAGGTACCAAAAAAGACAGACTTTGTCCTTGGTAAATCCAAACATGTGAGCCCACTGAGACTGAGACTGGGACTGGCTCTGTGTGCCTGGCTTCCTGGATCCCAAATTCAGAGAGTTCCATCACCAAGGAAGTGAGGTAGGTCACTTATTTCAAGAATTTAATGAGTTCACTGCCTTGGCAACCACTTTGTTATAACAGTTGCTTCCAAGGGTCCCATGAGATGGAGGATACCCTACTTCCTCTGACACTTTCACTAGTTAGAATGGAATATCAACCATATGGAACCAGAAACAGCTCTCCACATTGTCCTGGTTTGGTCCATATTCTCTCCATTAAGAATAGAGAGGCTGATTCAGACACAACCCTTCATCCTGACAAGGTTGTTTGCCATGGAAGATGACTTTTGCTCTCTCAGGTCCTACATAGCTGCCTAATACTTCTCCAGGGATCATTTCTGCTTGGACCATTGAGTTTCTAAGCAGGTGGAAGATCCCCTACATTCCTGTATTGTAAGACAAACTCTGTCCCTGCTCTTCTGTAAAGGTAGATTGAGGGAACAGTGTATGGTTAGGGTTAATAACAGGTTCGATTTTGGTGAGGAGTCATTCTGTTGGATGAATAATGGTATTGGGAACCTGCGATATTTACAAGAATAT
Organism: Callospermophilus lateralis; assembly: GCF_048772815.1. Taxonomy (NCBI): domain Eukaryota; kingdom Metazoa; phylum Chordata; class Mammalia; order Rodentia; family Sciuridae; genus Callospermophilus; species Callospermophilus lateralis. The sequence goes on along the minus strand of NW_027513823.1, from coordinate 14,091 downwards.
ATAGGTAAAATATAAGTATGGAAACAGAAATCTAGGTATGATTTGAAGCCCAGAAAGACATTGGGACCTTCATTGGGATACTTAGCTTTGAATTATGTTCTGCACAGATGTCTCAGATAAATCGATATACAATGTTATAGGACCTTGTACCTTGGATGATTGAATGTCGAAGAGAACATCCAGGATAAAAGGGATAGTTGGTAGTATTAGGAAGACAGTTTGTAAGTTTAAAAAGAAGAGTGAGTATAAGTTTTGGACCAAAAATTCTTTAGCAATAGGGTTTCGGGTAGAGAGTGAATATGAATGTCAGAACGTGTGAAGAATCAGTCACAATGATGAACTGGGGAAAATATGTAGGAAAGCAGATATCCATAGAGACATTAGGAAATCATGCAAAGTGTAAAGTGAGTGATTGGATTAGACATTTTCAATATGATTGAGTTTCAATATATAATCTTAGGAAAAAACAAATATGTAGTCCCCAAAATGATTGACAAGTGGGAGCATTAGGCAGCCTGGACATGGATGTTTTTAGTAATCCATGTTCATTTTCCATTTAGACTTTGGTACAATCATAAGTGTGATGTTTGCATTTTCTGACCAGAATATTACTGTGATAAAATGTATATGTGGATCAGGTAACATGAGTATTTCTTCCACCATTTCTTGGAGCCATATTTTGAAGATGTATAAATTAGTATTGTGGGTAAAAATAGATGTACCCTGTGTCTATGAATATAGAGATAATGCATGAATAGAGCATAGTGTGAATAAATAATATTACTTGTTCCAACTTTAAATAATGGATTAAATTGATATCTAAAAATATGCAGGAAATCTTATATTGATATACATACATTCATTTCAACCAGTAGTACATCTAATGGTAATATTAGGGTTGTGGTTTATCCTGAAGTGTGTGTGAGTTTTGCTTCAAACTGATTATGGAAATCAAATATAATATTTTTGGAAAGAAGTCTCATGAAAAGACCAGTCAAGAAACATGGAGGAATACTTGTGTTCTGAAGCAGGAAGTGATTGACATTGAAACAAATGTCTAAAAATTTGTGAACTTGTGGATAAAATATATATCCTACGATGTGCATAAACTGCAGAAATAGTAATGTACCATTGTTGAATAAAAATGAACGTCAAATTATATGTCATGTCCCATAGGAGTCTACTTGCGTTGATATTAAACTGGGTCAGTTACTCTAGAAATATTAGGATTTGTGTGCAGCTTTCACTGAAGTCAGTTTTCAGTACTAGGAAACAAATATATATTTCAAGTTGATGAATAATTCTGAGAATAATCTTGTGAAAAATCGATTATAAATCTAAATACATCAACATGAATAAATTTAGGGAATATATATAAGACACATATATTTTATATTTTGAAAAATATGGAGAGTATGTATATATATATATATATATATATATATATATATACACAAAACATACACACAGACTATAAAAAGTAGCAATACATATGCTAATCGAAATTCATCATTAAATATATATAATTCACATATGCAAAAACAATTATTTTACTGAACATGGATTTTTGTATAATGTTTTTCTATTAGGAAGCTCACGCATAGGTTGAATTTTCAGTTTCAACAGCGTTTAGGAGGAGGGATCTCTTCTCACAATTTGTATCTTCCAAGTCAGACAACACAAAAAAATTAACCTGTGATACCAGGTAGGATTCTATATGTGCATATAAATATACATGTGCTGAATAGTCTATAGAGAAAGGGAGACAGGAATTCACATATTAGTTAATTTTAAAAACACATGGAGAATTATTTTAACCAAAAATTGACTAGATTTATAACACCTACCCTTTATCATGTAAAAGGCAAGTCCAAATATACACCATGCCTCCACTGAACTGCATGTATTTCTATTTTGTTTTGGTTATTTTTCCTCCATCATATTAGGATTAGTAGTCAGAGTCTAGTAGGGTATGGGTTAGTGTCATGGTTTCAGTATTTTGATTGGAAAATAAGAAAATGAATCCAATGTGTATGCAAATATGTGCCACACAAAAATATTCCCACTCTCATCCAGAACAATGAATTGCCATTACCTTCACCCCAAATAAGACACAATTAGAGGAGAAGAGTTAGAAAATCTGTGAATACATATATGGAATGGAACATAATCAGGAGTTCACAACCTTGGAGGTGGTAGAGGAGTTTCCAAAAGTTAGGGTCAGGGTAAACACTCCACAAACATGGAGCTCTGCTGGCCTAAAAACTTCTTGAGAAACTGTCTCTGAGTTCGGGCACTTGAAATATATGTTGTTGTCAGGAGCTTTAGCTTCATTTGTAGTGAGACCATCAAAGATGGGTCTGCATCTATGTGACCTGGAGAACATGGTTTCTTTTTTTTTAATGAACATAAGGGAGCAGTGCTGAATTCTCTCTTTGTAGGTAAACTGTGGCCACTCGGGTCTAAGTGTCTCCCCATGTAGACTGTGAAGCCATTTGGTCATCCTCCACTTTTTGTGGTGTTTCTTGCTGCTGCACTGGGAGTATGGTATTTACTTAATGAAATACAATGAGTTCAACTGGGACAAAATGCTAGAGTGAGTTCTGTCATGTGTGGTGGGTCAGGTTCTCCAGGAGAATGAACCAACAAGTCTTCTATCCAACATAGCTTGTCCCCTTGACCATAGCAACCTGTTTCTTAAAATTGACGTTAAACCTCTCCATATAACGAGATGCCTTTACATATAAGGGTCTGCTGGCTACACTATTTCAGTCACAAGCCATTTGGAAGCCAATGGAAGATCCACATGACCCCACCACAGATATTTTATCACACATCTGCACACCACTGCTCTAGGCCCACTACTCAGCAGGCTCCAACTTACTGGCATCTCTGTTCTAGACCATTTTCATAAAACCAAGTCAATTAAGCCACTGTCTGGTACACTCATGATCAGAAACAGGACATCCAAAGATTCTCCAGTGCCACCTGGTCATAGGAATTTCAAATATATCATGGTATTTATCTGAGATTAGGAAGATAGACGGTAGGATTAAAAAGAAGGGTGAGTAAAGGATTTGGACATTAAGTTCTGCTTCTCCAACTTGACGCGTATTGTCATGCATGGGCGACTCTCATGCCTGGCCTCCGAAAATCCCAACACAATTCATAGCAATACATCTCTAAGGTCATTTCCAAAACTCCGTTTCTAAGGGGAATCACAGCAGAGTTCAAGCCCAGGTGGACCCATTCATCTCTTCCAACCGCCACACAAGTGACCACAATTAAAAACAAAACACTCCCACATGGCCCTCATTTTCTTCCATGTAGACACTCATCATAATCCCTTGCTAGAGGTTTCCATGAGGGACACAGTCCAAGACAGTGTCCAAAATAAGCTCCCTTCCCCCTCATTTGCCTAAAGTCAGGGTGGCCTGGGCACCCTTCCTGTGAACCAGGAGTGATCAAATAGGCCTGCCATTAATGCTGCTCTGCTTCTCGAATTTGAGGCCTACTGACTTTGGGGTTTAGATACTTTATGTGAATTGGAGTCATGAGAAAACCCAAGAATCTCTGGGCTTCCCTCTGCAGGGCTTTGAAGAACCCATTTGAGTGAGTCTAGGAGTTGGACCAAAAGTTCTTTAGCAATAAGGTTTTGGTGAGAGAGTAAATGTAAATGTCAGCACATTTGAAGGGTCATTCCCAATGATGAACTGGAGAAAAGGTATTTGAAAGCAGATATCAATGGAGACATTAGGAAATCAGGCAAAGTACAAAGTGAGTGGTAGGATAAGACATTATTAACAGGGTTGAGTTTGAATATATAATCTTAGGAAGAAACAGATATGTAGTCACCAATAGGAATAATATTTGAGAGCATTAGGGAACCAGGACATGGATGTTGTTAGTAATACATGCTCACATTCAATTTAGGCTTTGGTACAGTCATAAGTGTGACCCTTGCATTTTGTGTCAGGAATATTACTGTGATGAAATGTATATGTATATCAGGTGACTAGAGTATTTTTTCCACCATTTCTGAAAGCAAAATTTTAAAGACTTATAAATTAGTATTGGGGATACAAATACGTAGACCCTTGGTCTATGAATATAGAGATGATGCCTTAATAGACCATACTGTGAATAAATAATATAACAGGTTCCACTTTTAATATTGGATTGAATTGATATCTGAAAATACATAAGAAATTTTATGTTGATATACAATCATTCATTCCAAACAGTTATACATGTAATGGTAATAATAGAGTTATGGTTTATCATGATGGGTGTGTGAGTTTGCCCCAAAAGTGATTATGGAAATCGAAAACAATGTGTTCAGAAAGAAGTCTCATGAAAAAACCAGTCAAGAAAGCTGGAGGAATACATGTGTTCTGAAGCAGGAAGTGATTGAAAGTGAAACAAATGCCTATAAATTTGCTAAATTGTGGAAGAAATATATATCGTATGATGTGCATAAAATGAAGAAAACTAATATACCAGTGTTGAATAAAAATGAACGTCAAAATAGACATCATGGAACATAGGAATCTACTTGCACCAATGTTAAACTGGGTAAGTTACTGTAGAAATATTAGCATTTGTATATACCATTCACTGAATTTAGTTTTCAGTACTAGGAAACAGATATGTAGTTCAGGTGGATGAATATTTCTGAGAATAATCTTGTGAAAAGTTGATTAGAAATCCAAATATATGAACATTAATGAATTTAGGAGTGTATAATAAGACACATATATTTTACATTTTGAAAAATCTGGAGAATATATATATATATATATACACACACACAAAACCCACACAGAGCAATTAAAAAGTAGCAATATATATGCCAATCAAAATTCATCGTGAAATTTATATGATCCACATATCCAAAAATATTTATTTTACTGAACATGGATTTATATATAATGTTGTTCACCTAGGAAGCTCCCCCATAGGTTGAATTTTCTGTTCCACAATTTGTATCTGTCAAGTTGGCCACCTCACAAGTATGTATGTGTGATACCAGGTAGGATTCAATATGTGCATATACAAATACATGTGCTTAATAGGCTACAGAGAAAGGGAGACAGGAATTCACATATTTGTTAACTTTAAAAACACACGGAGAACTACTTCAATTAAAAATTGACTAGATTTATAACTCCAAACCTATATATTGCAAAAGGCAAGCCCAACTATACACCACCCCTCCTCTGAACTGCTTGTATTTCTATTCTCTTTGAGTTATTTTTCTCCATCACATTAGGATTAGTAGTCAGAGTCTAGCAAGCTATGGGTTAGTGTCAGGGAATCAGTATTTCGAAAGGAAAATTGGAAAATGAACACAATGTGTATGCAAATATGTGCTACACAAAAATCTTCTTATTCTCTTCCAGAAAAATTTATTGTAATTAACTCCGCCCCAAGTAATACAGAATAAGAGAAGAAGAGTTAGAAAATCTGTGAATACATATCTGGAATGGAATATGCTCAGGAGTTCACAACCTTGGAGGTGTTAGAGGAGTTTCCCAAAGTAAGGGACACAGTAAACATTTCTCAAATGTGGAGCTCTGGTGCCCTAAAGACTTCTTGGGAAAATGCCTATGTGGTTGGGCACTTGAAATATATATTGTTTTCAGGAGCTTTTGATTTCTTTCTTGTGAGACCATCAAAGCTGGGTCTGCATCTATGTGACCTGGAGGACATGGATTCTTATTTTCCAATGTACATGAGGTAGCAGTGCGGAATTCTCTCTTTGTAGGTAAACTGTGGCCATTGTGGGCTAAGTGTCTCCCTGGGGGACTGTGAAGCCATTTGGTCATCCTCCAATTTTCATGGTGTTTCTTGCTGCTGCACTGGGACTTTGGTATTTGCTTCACGATATACAAGGAGTTCAAATGGGACACAGTGGTGGAGGGAGTTCTGTCTTGTGCGGGGGGTCAGGGTTCTCAGGAGAATGCACCAAGCAGGCTTCTATCCCTCATAGCTTGCCCCCTTGTCCATAGAAACCTGGTTCTGAACATTGCCCTGAAACCTCTCCATATAACAATATGCCATTTCATTGAACATTCTGCTGGCTGCACCATGTCAGTCACAAGCAATTTGGAAGCTAATGGCAGATTGACATGGCCTCACAAAGATGTTTTATCATACACCTTCCCACCTCTGCTCTAGGCCCACCACTCAGTAGGCTCCAACTTACTGGTATCTCTGTTCTACACCATTTTTATGAATCCCAGTCAATCAAGGCACTGCCTGATAGATTCATGAATGATGTAGGACATCCAAATGTTCCCAGTGCGACCAGGTCATGGGAAATTCAAAAATTTCATGGTATTTATCTAGGCATTTTTCAAGGATGAAGTTGGAGGCACTGTGGGTTTTAATTCATTCGGGAACCATTAAATGGTGAGGATGCTCATTTCAATGAACGCTATCGAGAACTCTCACAGGCAAGACTTTCCAAAGAGTGGCCAAAAGGTCACATGAAGCCAGGCTCATTGAGGTCTACAATGTGAGGTCCATGTTTGTTTTGATTCTCAACTATGGCTGACATGCCTTTAAGAATAAAATCATGTGATATCCTGGCTGAGATTCCCAGTGCTCTGTGGAAAGGTACCCTGGGCCTATATCTCAGTTTCCATGGGCGACTCTCATGCGTGTCCTCCTAAAATCCCAACACAAGTCATGGCAATACTTCTCTGAGGTCAGTTTCAGAACTCACTCTCTAAGGGGAATCACGCCACTGTTCAAGCCCAGGTGGACCCAGTCACCTCTTCCAACCGCCACACAAATAAAAACAATTGAAACCAAAAAAAATCCCACATGGCCCTCATTTTATTTCTTATAGACACTGAACATAACCTCTTGCTAGAGGTTTCCATGAGGAGCACAGTACAAGACAGTATCCAAAATAAGCTCCCTTGCCCCTCGTTTGCCTAAAGTTTGAGTGGCCTGGACACCCTTTCTGTGAAACAGGAGTGATCCAATAGGCCTGCATTTAATACTGCTCCACTTCTCCAATTTGAGGCCTACTGACTGTGGGATTTAGATTATTTATGTGTATTGGAGTCATGATAAAACCCAAGCACCAATGGGCTAGCCTCTGCAGGGCTTTAAAGAACTCATTAGTCCCAAAGGATCCTTATTCTCACTTGATGGAGGTCAGGAAACTTACAGAGAAAGACAAGAGAATTCACCCACAATGACTGCTCTTTTGGCCATTTTGGTGTTGGATGCATACATAGGATCTTTCTTTACATCCATCAGGTGCTGACAATCTAAGCCACAGCCTCACACTGGGCCAAGAGCCTGATTCAGACACATCCCTTTCCAAAGCAATTAAGCAAAGAGACACAGGTGATGCCCATTCATTTCCATTTGAAAACGGTTTTCTTCAGGCTTCACAAACGGGTTGGCCTGAGGCAAAGTCCTTCCTGACTCAGGGGAAAAGAACAATTGTTAAGCAAAAGGCCCAACCACGGTTTCTCCACTGAGATGTTAGTAGTCACACTGATATTTGAGTTTTCTGAGATGCTCGCCATTCCCTTCAGCTATCCAGTATATGGCCATGTGACAGAGCTTGGTGGTGGTACATATCTTGGACACAAAACCATGAGCCTATTCTGGAGAGTGGCCAGAATTCAGGAAGAAAACTGGAACTTAGGAAGATAGCAGGTGTTACCCATTGATTATGCAAGCCCTGGTCCATTCATTAATTGGGCAGGATGAATGCTCGGAAGCTTTCTAATAGACAGGACACATCCATTGATGCATTCTTTTTTTCTAATGTCTACAACCACGGACACAGTGAGATACACAGACATAGAAACACACGCCCTGTGAAACGACTTAGTAGAAACATTTCACTCCAAACCTCAAAACCGTCTTTCCTACCTATTCTCAGAACATGAGACAAAACCACAAACCCACACCAACACCCAAAAAGGCACCTGCTTCCCTCAAGTAGGTCTGTGACTATCCAGAGTGTCCTCTGACTTCTGGACCATACTATGTTCTCCCAAAATGGCCTGTCCTTTATCAGATCTGGTCTCCTTGGTCAACTCTGTGAAGTTGTCAGGAGCTAGTGGTGAGCCACTACCTGCTTTCTCAGGAATGGCCCCTCTTCAGAGCTTTTCTGGTATTTGGCCATTCTCACATCAGTAGGTACCAAGAAAGATTGACTCTGTCCTTGGTAAATCCAAACAAGTGAGCCCACAGGGACTGTGACTGAGACTGGCTTGGATGCCTGGCTTCCTGGATCCCATGTTCAGAGAGTTCCATCACCACGGAAGTGAGGTGAGGTCACTTCCTTCAGGAACTGAATGAGTTCACTGGCTTGGCAACCACTTTGTCCTAACAGTTGCTTCCAAGGGTCACATGAGATGGTGGCTGCCCCAACTTCCTGTGACACTTTCACAAGTTAGATTGGTATATCAACCATAGGAACCTGGGAACAGCTCTCCACAGAGGCCTGGTTTGGTCCATCTTCTCTACATTAGGACGAGAGAGGCTGATTTGGACACAACCCTTCATCCTGGCCAGGTTGTTTGTCATGTAAGATGACTTTTACTCTCCCAGGTCCTTCATAGCTGCCTACGTCTTCTCCAGAGGACATTTCTGCATGGACCTTTGAGGTTCTCAGCAGGTGGAAGATCCACTACATTCCTGTATTGTAAGACTAACTCTGTCCCTCCTCTCTGTAATGTTAGATTGAGGGGAAAGTGTACGGTTAGTGTTAATAACATTTTCGATTTGGGTTAGGAATCATTCTGCTGGATGAATAATGGTATTGGGAACCTGTGATATGTATGAGAATATATAGGTGAAATACATGTATGAAAACAGTAATCTAGGTAAGTTTTGAAGCCCAGAAGAGAATTGGGCCCTTGATTGGGATACTTAGCTTTGAATTAGGTTCTGCACAGATGTGTCAGATTAATCAATATTCAATGGCCTAGGACCTTGTACCTTGGATGATTGAATGTAGAAGAGAACATCCAGTCAAAAAGGGATAGTCGGTAGTGAAAGGTTAATAAAATAGGTACTTGTCACTTCCTGTTTCTCTGTATGCTTAACAAAACACTTTTGAAATCTTGAGAACTCTTTGCTAATCTTGTTCCCAGAATGTGCTCTCCCCAACTGCCAAACTGCAGAATGTACTCCCTCACCCGTGTGCACGCACACTGCCCACTCACCCGGACCCATCAATAAACTTTCCTCCCTGCCCTCTCCAAGAAAATTATATAAACTCTGCTTAAGGTGTTCTCAGGGCTCTCATCTCTTTTCAATTGAGCTCTGAGCCCCAGCATGCTGGACCCCCAATAAACCCTTTGCTGTTGCATGTGACAATCTCTTTGTGGTCTCTTCCTCCAAGGCTTGCCGAACTTTTCATATGGAGGTTCCACTGAAATCCAGCAGCGGCGAATGTTAGACCCCATGTGTCGTGGCTTTCACTATTTGTGTATCTTTCATTATGGGACAGAGCACTTCAATGCCTCTGTCCCTGACCATTGATCACTGGCCCAAAGTCCACATAAGGGCTCAGAATCTTTTTTATTTAGTAAAACACTGGACCTGGAAGACGCTCTGTGCCTCAGAATGACCCACCTTTCGAGTCGGATGGCCTCTAGAAGGATCTTTCTACTTCCCACTAATTTAAAAAGTTAGAGATATTGTCTTTTAGCCAGGGCCACATAGCCATCTGGATCATTCCGCCATATATCTTAACTTTGCAGGACCTCTGCAAATCTCCTCCTCCATGGGTGAAGCCTTTCCTTACCGCTGCCCCTGCTCCTACTCCTTCCCCCATGATCTCTCAAACCCTCTGCTCTTCTTCCTTCTCCACCCTCTGTTCTCCCTGAGTCACAAGATTTGACTCTACTGGATTCTCCTCCCCCTCCTTATCCCCTGCCCTCTTCCCCCAATCCCCAACACCCTCTAAGTGATTCCCCTGCTGCTGACTCAGCCTCTCTGCAATTGGAGGAGCACAGCACCCTCCAGATAGCTCCCCAGTGGCACACACAGCCCTTTCTTCCCTTGAGGAAGCTGGCCCGGCTATAGGAACTCGCCAGCAGTGAATAGTTGAAAACACTGGAACTCCCATGATGCTCCCCCTCCATCCCTACGGGCCAAAGATTGACGACGGCCATGGGGGAAAAAATGCAAGCCTACCAGTTTTGGCCATTCTCCTCTTCAGACGTACATAATTGGAAATATAACAATCCCCCTTTTTCTGAGCACCCCACCTGGCACACAGGTCTGGTTGAGTCATTGATGTTTTCACACTAGCCTACTTGAGATGACTGCCAACAACTCATAGGGACTGTCTTCATGACAGGGGATCAAAATAGAATACTCCTGGAAGCTGGAAAAAAATATCCTCTGACCAGATGCGTGACTGACACAACTTCCCAAGATAATCAAAGCCAGCTTTCCTTTGAACCAACCCAACTGTGGCCCCCAAATCTTTGAAGGTAGGGAGCATCTGTATCACCGGGCTCTAATAGTGGGTTTCCATGCGGCCGCTAGGCGACCAACTAATTAGGCCAAGGTAAGAGAGATTATTCAAGGGCCTGAAGAACCTCTCTCTATGTTTCTAGAGAGAATTATGGAGGCATATAGAAGATATACTCCTTTCAATCCTCAGGCAGAGGATCAAAAGTCATCTGTCACAATGGCCTTTATTGGGCAAGCTGCCCCGGATATTAAAAGAAAGTTAAAATGCTTAGATGGATTACAAGATATGACTTTGAGAGATTTAGTCAGAGAAGCCGAGAAGGTATACTTTAAGAGAGAAACTGAGGAAGAGAAGGGAACAAAGGGAGGATAAAAGAAACAAAAGACAGACTAAGGCGCTGACTAAGGTCCTGGTCACAACAACAAATAGGCCAGAAATTAAGAAACAGGGAGACAGGAAGGGATACCTGGGCCCACGCCAGAGGCCACTCCTTGCCTCAGATCACTGTGCCTACTGTAAAAAAAAGGACACTGGGGCAAAGAGTTCCCTAGAAAGAGACAGCCACTCCTGCCAGCCATTCTGACTCTTGAGGATGACTCCAAAAGTCGGGGCTAACATCCCCTCCCGGAGCTCAGGGTAACTTTTGAAGTGTAGGGGACCCCAGTAAACTTTGAAGTGGATACAGGGGCAATATACTCAGCCCTTAAGGCCCCATTGGGCCATCTATCAAATAAAAGGTCTCTAGTTCAAGGGGCAAATGGCAGTAAGTATCGGGCTTGGACAACTAAGAGGACCATAGACCTGGGAAAAGGAAAATCCATCAATCCTTCCTAGTAATCACAGAATGCCTGGCCCCATTGATGGGCAGAGATCTGCTCACCAAGCTCTGGGCCAAAATAACTTTTAACCCTGAAGGCAACCAAGTGGGATTTCTAAATCCTTCAGTAAAAACTCCTATAGTCATGGCTCTAACTATGTCAGTAGAAAATGTACATCAACTCACTCAACTTTGTTCAAAGAAACTGCAGGCATTCCTGAAGGATCAAGAACAGAGTTTTCCACTGACCAAATCACAGCAAAAGGACTGAATGGGTAACAAAAGCCTGTCGGGTCCATCAATTGGTTTATGCTTACCCTTCCAAGCTTCCTGGAGGAAAGCACCTAGGAGGAAAAAGACCAGGACAATTCTGGGAAGTGAACTTTACTGAAATTAAGCATGCAAGGTATGGACTTAAATATCTCCTAGTCTTTGTAGATACATTTTCAGGATGGATTAAAGCCTTCCCCATCAAAAAAAAAAGAAAGAAAGAAAGAAAGAAAGAAAGAAAGAAAGAAAGAAAGAAAGAAAGAAAAAGAAAGAAAGAAAGAAACAGCACAAATGGTGGTCAAGAAGATCCTGGAAGATTTTTTTCCAAGATACGACCTGCCTAAGGTAACAGAGTCTGATAATGGACCTGCATTCATGACCCAGGTACGTTAGGGGTTAGCCAGTACCCTGGGGATTACATTGTGCTTATAGACCACAGAGTGCAGGACAGGTAGAATGAATGAATAGAACCATTAAAGAGACCTTAATGAAATTAAGCTTAGAGACCGACATAAAAGATTGGACAATGCTTCTGCCTTATGCAATGTTTCATGCAAGAAATTCTCTCTCTGTTTCTTTGTGTAACCTCACCCACTATGAAATTCCCTATGGGGCCCCTATTCCAGTAAGGGACCTAACCCAAACTCTAAGACCTAACGATCCCTTCCACACCACCATGCTTGACAGACTTACAGCTGTTGAAAGAACTCAGCGATACCTGTGAAAACAGCTGGCCACTGCCTACCAACCTGGAGATGAGGGGACTCCACATCAATATCAAGTAGGAGACTTTGTCTATGTAAGACAACATCAGGTGTCATCCCTGGAATCCCACTGGAAAAGACCATACCAGGTTCTACTTATAACACCTACAGTGGTAAAGGTAGACAGAATCACTTCCTGGATCCTGGCCTCTCATCTCAAGCCTGCACCCTGTCCAGACTCTGCCTGGAAACTGGAAGAGACTGGTAACCCTTTCAAATTGTGTATTCGCCAGGTGGATGAAGCTATAGAGTCTCTCCTTGACCACCAGTAGTTCTAACCCTCATCAGCCCTTTCAGCAGCGATGACTGATCACAAATCCTACTGGAGAAGAAGTATAATCTATCTCACATATAGCCCACTTTGGGACCTGGTGGCCATTTCTCCACCCAGACATTTGTTAGCTGGCTATAGGTCTTTCCTATTAGGATATCCCTGATGAAGAGGATACCACTAAAATTCCATTAAATACCTTTTGTACCATAAATAATGGAAACAAACATTATGGATGTCGGGACAGGTAAGCCAGGTGCAGGTTGGCTAGCCTAGATTACTATGTTTGCCCGGCAGACAATCAAAGCCACAAACAGCAACAGCTGTGTGGAGGAAAAGCCAATTTCTTCTGTAAGTCATGGGGATGTGAGCATACAGGGGCTTCCTGATGGAACCCGAACTCCTCATCAAATTCTGTACACAGCATTGGCCATATGACCAATTAGATAACCAAAACCCATGGCCCCCAGAGGGGTCTCTAGATCCTCAAATACTGTGTGACCTTTTTAACTTCTGCAAGTGCTCAAAAGGGTAAAAGGAGATTCCCCTATGTGGAGGCCTTTTCCCTCCTTCGCTCACATCCTGAACTATGCTTCTCCAATAGATCCTCACCCTCAGCCTTCATCTCCAGACTATCTGCTGTCACTCCAAACTCAGCAACCTGATTTCTTCCCTTCAATTACTAGATCAAAAACCCAAACCAACACCGGTTCTCAGACCATTGCCCCCTGGCTGAGAAGCAGGTACTGAGGTACCCCTCCACCGACTCACTCCTCTCTTCTCTTGTCACTGCCCGCACTGGGTCCCACCAGGTCCTCTTTCCAGCTAACCCATAGCTCAAACCAGCTGAGGAGAGCCCTCAGACCCTTATCCAAATGTAATGAAAATGGCCTTTAAAGTTGCTCTTTCATCACTGAAAACAGGTTACTAAAAATTTAAAGTCCCTCACAGGCTTTGTGGATACTCACTCCCTTCTTCCACTCTGCTCTACCTGTTCTACTGCTCAAGTTTTGTTGCTAGGAATATCCCAAACCCCTTTCCCATTATTCTTTTACATCTCTCCTTTCTCATTCTCAGATCCATGAAGCTGCTCTAAGCCCCGACTTCTCTGTCTCCCCCCTCTGTACCAGGCCCACAGAAAAGTTTTCACTGACCTTCTCCAGGAGTCTTCACCATGGCTGACTTTAGGACTTTCAGCAAAAAAGTCTCTATAAACGATTTCAGTGTAGATAACCTTCCTCATTTAATGTTGCCCTGTTCCACTTGGCCACTGGCTAAAAATAATCAGCACTCCTAAGCTAGACACCCCCTTACTAGTTTTTCACAAAATATGTGAACAATTCCTCTGGCCTTGAACTGGGGCTTCACAGAGATGGCAACATTTCTAAGATAAAGAAGTTACCATCTGGGCTCCATGGTAACAGCTGGCAGGGGGAAAAAAAGAAAGGGAAGTAAAAGCTCTCCCCCACCCAGTTGTCCTTGAAAAGTTAACTTGCCCAGAACA